>NW_008617054.1:0-39871 GCF_000691845.1 Merops nubicus | reverse complement strand
AGGCAGGAGGCAGGCCAGCCCCCACCGCTCTGCTGCTGGCTTTGCCTCCACTCCCTCCCTCCAGCCAAACCTTAGATGAGAAATGACATGGCAACCATCTGTTATGTCTACTGGTATTTCTTTCAATGCTGTCCAGTTTACACTGTTCCTGCTACTCAGTTAAGGGCTTTCTTCACTTTTTTCCTCCATGATTGGAATTGATGGGATTTTTTTTCAGTGTTGGACATTGTTTTTTAAAAGTTCTACAAAGAAATTTGGCTCCCTGACACATCCAGCTTCCTCACTGAAACTGGGAAATTGAATTTCTCTTTCTTTTCAGCTTGGCAAAAGTACACAATAAAAGCATCTTCCTGGTAAATCTTTGCTTTTTTTACCAACCCATTTTACTTCTGAATGTGGTACAGGTGGGAGATAAAGTCCCAATAACTAATTATCTACATGTAATCATGTAAGATTTTTTTTAAAAAAGTATGAGAATATAAAAGCTGAGAAAATTTTAATGTTTTCCCCAAGAATTTTGCCTCTCCAGTTAAGAAAAGTGTGCATTATCATTTTTACTCTAATGTTCTTCTAGTGAAAATTTGCCTTCCCTCTGTTCTGGGAAGAAGACCTTGGAGAAGACCAAGAAGGGAAGAAGGGTGCTGATGAACACAAAGGATGTGAACACAGCTGGTTATACTGAAGCACTGGAAGAAGCATTTCTTAGCTGACTAAGGCTCAGTGCACTGGCTTATCCCCAGTGAACATTAATATGGATCATTTCTTCAGAAATGAACTTTGAAGCCCAAATCATTCTTGAAACACATTCAGAATCACCCTGGACACATTTACAACATCAGCTGTAAAACTGTAGAGCTTTTCCAAATCCATCTCTTATCCGTTTGTGCCACCTAGTGAACAAAACCACGTTGCAATGGTTTTTTTGAGATCTTGGCATCCTCAGAAATGTTTGCAAATCAGCTCTCAAGAGCTCTTTGGTGCCTGACTAGGTTACTGTTTTTGTCCATCACCGAAGGATTGCCAGTTTCAAACCCTAGGAAGACTGCAAATTAATGTGATCTAGTAATCCAGAGCCACCAAAATCTTTTCTGTTGGAAGTGGGTAGATTCAGACTGGACGTGAGGAAGAAGTTCTTCACCATGAGAGTGGTGAGACCCTGGAATGGGTTTCCCAGGGAGGAGGCTGAGGCCCCATCCCTGGTGGTCTTTAAGGCCAGGCTGGATGAGGCTCTGGGCAGCCTGATCTAGTGGGAGGTGTTCCTGCTCATGGCAGAGGGGTTGGAACTGGGTGATCCTTGTGGTCCCTTCCAACCCTGACAGATTCTGATTCTGCTTTAGCAGAGGACTTAGCAGTGTTGGCTTGATGGTTGGACTTGATGATCTTAAAGGTCTCTTCCAACCTAAAGGATTCTATGATAAAAAAAAAAAAAAAATAGCTAGGGCTCACTCCCACCCTCTCACAGCGACTTAAGTGCATTACCAATGTGTTACAGAGTGATGAGCAGCTCAAAGTCATTCTGTGTTCAGGTATATAGGTTATAACACCTAAATTTTGACAACCAATGACTGCTATTCTTCAAGTGGAATCTTAATATTATTCAAATTAGTATCTACTTGAACTGTAAAAAACGCACCAGTATTATCCTGTGACCCTCTTTCCCATGTAGCTCATTCCTGTTTTGGGACCAAAACACATTATGAAGACATAGCATTATTCATAGGAATAGCAGTTGTGAGGCCCCAGTCAAAAAAAGGGAAACTTAAGCATAGCTATGTAATCCAATAGAGGGAAAATAGAGAAATCCTCATTTTGCGGATGACAACAGTGAAGTTACAAAATCAGGCAGGGTATGTTTATGCTGTATATTTTAGGCCAAATCCATGTCCCAGTGATGACAGTGAGTTAGCATCTAAGGGTATACAGGGTTTACATTCATGTCTATAGGATTACCTTGTCTCTGGTGTTGTTCTCCTACATGGCTTCCAGGACCACTCAAGCCCAGAGGCTAATGAGATCACAAGGGTTCGAAGTCTGTGTAAACCTTCTAAAAGCTTTGGTTGATTTTGGTTTAATTGCTGTGATTTAAAGCTTCAGCTATGGATTTTTGTTTCCAGATTCCAGGCCAAAGCCCCTAACTAAGTGTTGTTTCAGTATTTTGCTTTAAGCCAATTTGTATATTAAATGACAAAAATCAGATGCTGTGTAAGATGCCGATTTTGTTTACTGTTATTTCAAACAACTATCTGAGCAGTAACTTTCCCCACAGAGTAATAAACTCACTTGCAGAACAAGCGACAGGTACACACACTATAAACTAGTGCCATCTAGTGCATGCTGGATGTTAGATTAAAACTTTTCCACAAGGAAAAACATCCTGAAAGTAACTGCTGAACATATCTTTAGCACAAAGATTCAGATGTCAATTGTTTGTAAAATTTAGGTCTGGACTAATGTAGATTAATTTTCTCTGTTCAACAGTCGAGTTCTTTCATTAAATTCCTAGCCACCCCCAAAATTACATGTATTTATCACAGAAGTATCAGTTTCACAACCCGTGTACTGAATTCTCCTAAGGAAGAGGAAGGCAATGGAAGGAGAATCACTAGTAAGTCTCAAGTAATGAGACTGGTTATGATTGCTAATTAAAACCTTCTGCTAAGGTATTTATAAGAGCTAAACATCTAAATTTACAAACCACTGTTTCACTCATGAGAATAACATCTGTAATTAATACAGATAGCCTAAACATATTGCTTATAACACAGAAGACTCTAAAAATAAAAGCTGCTACAGCAGCAGCAGGTGATCCTCAGCACACCTGCGAGCAAGCTCATACCAGAGAAGCAAGAGGAGCACTTGCCCACATTCTCCATGTCTCTGCCATGGTAGTGTACTCTTGGTGCTATCCAAGGCAAAGGAGATGCTCCAAGGGCTTAAGCTGCAGAAGCATATTCTACTGCAAAATTAAACCACTCTTAAGCTTGACAACAGCCAAGTTCCTGCTCATGGCACAATATATTGCAACATATGCCAGTCACCAAAAAGGGAGGTTTATTTCCCCACAGCCCCATTGCAGAATAGTCACTCTTCCTTAGTGCCCATAGGAATCTTTCAGCAACTCCCACCTCCCAGGTGCCCCACCAGACCTTTGGGTCATTGGTTTCCAGTGTAATTTAAAAGGTGTTGGATGCCCCATGAGGAAATACCTGTCCAAAATGGAGAAGATACAAAGTTTGTCCTTGCAGCTCTGTCAAAAGCTGTGTTATTTTTGGTCCCAAATACACATCAATACCTTCAGCCACACACCTGAGCTGTGATTTCATCAATTCTCACACAGTATTATTCTTCTCAGAAGTATTACTATGCTAAAAGTGTACAGACTAACACTGCTAAGTCAATAGGCAGATGTCTTCCTCTGAACCCACAGTGATCCAGCTTATCCACATCAGCAGGCAGTGCCCTGGTAGCACTGGAGATCCTTGCCACTGCACAAGATGGATAGTCTTTGCTGTTCACCCTGATTTAAGGGTTCTGGGGCCATTTCAGCTAAAGCAGAAATGTCAGATCAGGTATCTTGGATTAAATCCAGGTACATAATCGCATTCTTCCTGTCTACATTTCCCTTTTGCTTTCGCTTGGATAAACTATTCCTCATGCTGCAGCCTAAATTGTGTTTTGCTGCTTTGCATGCTAAAAAGCTGCCATTTTCCACCCCAAACTTGGCTGTATTTAAAGGATGGATTAACTGTTCTTTATGTATGAACTTTGGAACAGGAGTACATGGTCCATTGTGTGTTTTAAGATAGTTATTTAAAATAGCAGTTCACCACTAGTATCTTCATCTTACATTACAGTCCTGAAAGAAGCATACAAAAAAAATAGACTGCTGCAGAGAGTGGGTTAATATCCATACTGAGCCAAAAATCAGTGTTTGGTTAGAGTCTGATTGCTGCAGTGTTTTTCTGGAGGGTGGGCTGGGAAGGAAATGGCCTCTTCAGAATTAAGAAAAAAATAATCCATTTACATCATAGAAAGCTGGAATCACATCAAAGGCTATGAAAGCTCAGAAATTGGCAGCTTGAAATCTGCTAAGAATTGAAATGAATTTGTACCTTTTTTTTTTTTAATAGAGCTGGAACAATGATTCAAACAGCTTAATCCCTTAGCAATTTCACAACCTTTTGTTACTTTTAAGAAATCTCTCTTTTACCCTGGTGTTTCAAGTCACCCATTTAAATCCTTCACGTGTTTAGGACCAAATTCTGCTCTCTTAAGTGCTTGATCCTATTGCGTTCAATAGAGCTGCAGATGTGCTTGGAAGAGGTGCAGAGCTTGGCCTCTGGCCTTGACACAGAGGATGCTGGAACAGAGCAGCACAGCTTGAAGACAGCACAAAACTGTTCTCTGCATAGCCCTTAAGAGAAAGTCAGTTAGCTCTCATTTTTATAATGAGAGTAACACCAACCTAATTCCCAGGAGAGCTGAAAAGCTAAAGCACATCCATGTGACAAAGCCTATTTAGTCTGAATTTGCAACAACAGGCTCACCAGCCTTTTTGAATCAAGTGCTTATATATATATACACATGACCTCCTGAGCCTGAAATTGTCAGTACAGCATCACATAGTTGCAGGATGACTGATGAGATGTAGCATCTGAGCCTGTATCTGAAGGGTAGGGCACAGTCTCCTTGGTGCCACAATAGACCCCTCTGCCTGGACATGTGGTGCAAAAAAAAAAAAAAATGCCCACGTGGAGCCCCAGGTGGTGAAAGGAGACTAACAAACGTACCTAGGGCCCCTTCAGCACAAGACAGGTGAGAAACTGAGGCATTGTTCCTCCCTACCTGCACCCCAGCACCAACCAGTGAATAAAGTAGATGAGATCCTAGTCCATCCCCCCTCTTGAAGGCACCTCAGTGGATAGACAAGAAGGTAAAACTCACGAGGAAAAGAAGTGAAAGGAGCCCAAACCTGTAGTTAAGTTGAGCTTTTAAGCCAGGAAGAGAGCACCTTGGGCTATTTCCTCCCTTTGTAGGGCTATTCAGGTGTTGCACTGTCCACTGGAGATAAAGGAAATACCACAGGGAGCAGTGACTAGTGGTCCCAGATTACCCTTTCCAGCTGGGTGGTTTGACCACTGCTCTAGGTGCTGGTTTCAAGCTCTCAACTGCATCTCTGATGCAGCCAGGCCACATCCTGCTGGCACCAGCATGCTCTCTGCAGCAACCACCACCCTTTCCCCAAAACCATAAGATTGAAGCTTCACAGACACAAGCACACACGCCTGTGTTGGTTTTCTGTAGCATTAATCCTATTGATCTCTGCACATTCTAGGTATTAAGTTACTTTTGAACATTTCCTCTGCTGACAGCTGCCTTTAGTAACCATCAGTCCCCCGTTGTCCCTCTGCAAGAGCTCAGGACTCCTGGTCTGCAACAAAAACACCTTTGCATAAGAGCTGGCTCCTCTGCAGAGCTGCCAGGTGTACTGGGAAGGAAATGTACTAAAGAAGCTCCCAAGTGCACCCCAACAGTTCGGGCAGTAGGATCAGAGCTTTAGTAGTGCTTTTTGACTGCTCTACCCTCATTTGCTAGGGCTTTGTGATCTTTTACCTGCTCTTGTCTGTGAAAGAAAAGTATGTGTTAACTCTTCCTGGCAGCAAGCATATAGCTCTGGTAAGATCAGTGTATACTCAAGGGGTCTTACTTTGGTAGCCAAGAAAAGAGGTCGAGAACATCCCAGGCAGCTCTTCTAGAACCAAGAGAAGCCAGGCCACAGCTTCCAGTTTGGACTGTTCCTAAGAGAAAACATGCCCAACACACTGAGCATCATGACAGTACACTGAGGGAGGTCAGCATCTATGGCAGGCCGTGATACCAAAAATCCTCATCTTCTGAGGAGCACCTTGGAAGATGGTGAAAGACTAAAAACTTGCCAGGGTCTCTCAACAGCCCTTGCTAATGCGTTTCCTTCCATCTCAAATAGAAGTGGCTTTAATATTTAGTGAAGCCTGGGCTAGAACACAATTCTTCCAGGTGCTCACCACTGGGAAGCATTGGTCCCCAGGCATTCTCACACAGGAAGCGTTTCAGGAAGTTTAATATGTAAAATTTTGTTTTCTTTCTACAAAGGCTTAAAAGCAATAGAACATGGTGGTGAATGAGGGCTTAGCCTCTCCCAGTTTTAGATTCAAGGTCTTAGTCTGGTTGACAGTCACATTCAGATGATGGTAACCGCCCAGCAGCAATGTCAAGAGAGTTGCTTTATAGGCGCAATAATTACAGCAGTTAATTACTTGCATAGTGTCATAGGTGTGTACATCAATACATTGTTCAGACAATTCCCTACCGCAAGGACCTTACAGTCTAATCTGGATGGACATAGTCTAGATAATTAAAGAACAACCCATGGAAGTAAGAGCAGAAGTGAGTTAAATTTGAGTTCATCTACTTATATGACCGTGGGACATGTTCACCCCTCTGACTACCTAGTGTTATTGCCAGATTTGATACTCAGATGTGCTGCGTGCACATCCCCATCCCTGATGTTCTGGTGCCCTCCTGCGGCCACTCACTTTCATCCATTTGGCACTGACAAATTTAACAGTCCTACCTCCTCTTTGTGAATGTTATTTGATATTTATGTTCTTGTGGCATCCTGCAATCCCCATTATCATTACTCTGCCAGCTGAGGTAGCCCTAATATTGTGTGTGTCCCAGTGAAATAATGCTCCTCCAGAAATTATTTACTGCTGGTTCCTTCAGAGCAGTAGATCATGAAAAAATGGGGTAGACAAGTTCAGGCTGTGTTGATACTGTGTGGTCAATAATACATATTGACACAGGGATGAACCAACACCCATAGCAGAACCATGAACTTCTGGAGATGTGACCTATATTACAATTTAGGCTTACATGACATATTTAAAATAAAATAAACAGCATTCCCAGGCCAGAGGAGGGGGGTTAGCTGTTGAGAAACTCAAAAGTAAATTCTCCACTGACTAGTAATTTTACAAAAGAAGTGTTTTCAAAATTGCAAGAATAATATTCTTTATTATTATTTACTTACATTTCCAGGCCTGCCTAACGTCTCCAGTTTGCCCTGCTGATGAGAAATAGAAGTAGCTTCCTGCAGAGGAAGAAAGTGACTCCTGCTGGTTAACCAGTCTGGATCCCAGTAAGGTGGAAGAGAAACCTTTACAGCCTTGGTACACCAACTCCTGAAAGGCTCTTCTGAATGTGTCCTTGGACAAGCTCAACAAGAACACCCTCCTCTACCTATTTGAATATATCCTTTGGTTATGTACTTAGGTACAAATGCCAGCAACATCTTCTGGATTTTAAAGAGTTCACTCTGAAAAGCAGAAAAGCTACATGAAGAACTGAAGCAGCCCTCAGCAAATAGGGAAAAAGACTTTGAAGGACTTGGGAAGACTTCTTGTAGGAAATTTGAAATAGCAAGAAAAGCCACAGAATTAGTACTTTGCCAGGGAAATCTTCCCTGTTTCCTGTAAGTACTCCTGAAAAAATTTTTATGGAACCACAAAGAATTATTCTTTGCATTTCCATAAAAAAAAATAGAGATCAAACAGGTCCTTTGTCCATATGCCCAGTAAATGACAATTCAAAAACATTATCTGGGATCGTCCAGTCACACAGTTAAAACAAACAGAAGAACAGGGATGCCCTAGCCAGATGAACAGAAAAAGTTTATTGCATAAGAAAATTATGGTGGTGTAAATATTGTTAGGTTGCCAAGGAAATAGTAAAACACATCACACCCTCCATAAATGCATACGCATCTTTGGACAAAGACATCTCTATGGCTTTGGGACAGAATGTGAGAGACGTGCAGAGCCTTAAAATATGCTTGAAATCATACAGTGGGGTATTGGAAAATCCAGACCATCCATTAACCTTTTACATATGTATGTACACATTCATACATAGACAAAAATCAGCAACCTGAACAAAATATTAACCACCTACATTTTACATGGACTTTACATGCATACCTATGCTTTAAAAATACATTTTCTCCATTTTTTAATTAAGTATACTTTAAATACACATTTTCTAAAGTGAAGAGCAAAATCTTGTCATAAATATCAGCTACTTAAAAATGAAAGTGTGAGGAAGATACAATTTGTTCCAAACTCAAAAGCATGGAAATGTTTCACTTGCTCAGAACAAACCAGCATAGGAAATTTCTTGTTCCTGTAGCAACTCTGTGCCATTTCTACTTCACTTGGATTTGCTTCTACTTCCACCCTTCAAGGCTGAAGTAGTAATTTTTATACATACAGATACACTTACTCCTGATTTCTCCAGACTCCAACAGATGATCCTTCTACAAGCCATTTTTCCAGTTTCCAAAGAAACTTTCCATAACTGTCACACCATTAAAAAGTACTTTTTTCTTTGCACCATGGAATGCCATACTTAGCATCCAAAACTTGTTCCTCATTCCTCAAGTCAAGCTGTGCATTTCTTTACCTATATAGGTGACAACAAAAACTGTGACAATTATTCTTCAGTACAACAGGCAGACTAGATGATGCACTGCATCTCTCCACTTCCACTGGCACAGCATGACTAGAGATGTTATAGATGCTGGCTCCTGAGACTGCATTACAGGCTCTGCTTTACATGGGTAACATGAAACACTGCAGAACAACATTGCTCAGCTGTGATGTGCATGAAGCTGCAGAACTGAGGCGATAGAAGACAGGGTGTCACATACAGCACATGCCAAGAAAACTGAATGTTTAACTTGATGCTAGTCACAACTGCACCCAGTAGTCCTATAAAAATGCACAACCCATCCCAGTCATATTTCTAGGAAAGCTATGTTCACAGTTCAGTTGGCAATTAACTTCCCCTCCCATTAAAATATTATCCTGTGTCTCCTGGAATGCAAGGTCCTCGTGTTATGAAGTATAGAGAGCAACATCGTTCTTCAGATACAGCATTAACAGTGAACTGGACACTTACGTTACCTTGACAGATAACAAAAGACCAGTGTGATCATATCTGGCACATCAGGATCGCTTCTGTAGCAAACCATTCCTTTTCTTGACATATTTTAACATTTGAAGTGTGTAGCTTAACAGAAAAGAGCAGAAAACAATCTTATGACTATATATTGCACCCTCAGCAAGTTTGCTGACAACACCAAGCTGTGTGGTGCTGTCAGCATGTTGGAGGGAAGGGATGCCATCCAGAGGGACCTTGACAAGCTTGAGAGTTTGGCCCATGCCACCTTCATGAAGTTCAAAAAGGCCAAGTGGAAGGCCCTGCACCTGGGCTGGGGCAATCCCAAGCACAAATACAGGTTGGGCAGAGTATGTACTGGGAACAGTCCTGAGGAGAAAGACTTGGGGGTGCTGGTTGATGAAAAGCTCAAAATGAGCCAACAACGTGCAAGTGCAGCCAAGAAAACCAACCATATTCTGGGCTGCATCAAAAGAAATGTGCCCAGCAGGTCAAGGAGGAGTCTCTCCCCCTCTACTCTGCTTTCATGAGGTCACAGCTAGAGTACTGTGTCCAGCTGTGGAGACCCCAGTACAAGAGGGAAATAGACCTGTTGCAGCAGGTTCAGTGGAGGACTGCACATTATCCTGGAGCTAGAACACCTTTCCTACAAGGACAGGCTGAGAGAGTTAGGATTGTTCAGTCTGGAGAAGAGAAGGCTCTGGGGAGACCTTATGGCAGCCTGCCAGTATCTGAAAGGGGGACTACAAGAAAGCAGGGGAGGAATCTTTTACAATTGCTTGTAATGATAGGATGAGCAGTAACAGGTTCAAACTGGAAGAGAGTAGATTTAGATTAGAAATTAGGAAGAAGTTCTTCACTATGAGGGTGATGAGATACTGGAACAGGTTGCACAGGGATATTGTAGATGCCCCAACACTGGATGTGTCCAAGACAAGGCTGGATGGGGATTTGAGCAACCTGGTCTAGTGGAAGGCATCCCTGCCCATGGCAGGGGGGTTGGAACTAGACAATCTGTAAGGTCCCTTCCAACTCAAAGCATCCTATAAGTCTATAGGACATGCAACCTAACTCTTCCCAGACCTTCTACGCTTAGACTGTTAGAACTCATTGGAAAAACGCTTTACATTGAAAGCAACCCAATTCTAACATGGAATAAAAGTTTAACCATTTGAGATTTTTCTAAAGAAAATAACATTTCCAGTATCTTCTTTAAAAAAAAAAAAATTTATGAGAACTAAAGCAATTAGCCTTTTTCTCTTCTTTCATTCCATTCCCTCAGAGAGCTCCAGAGGAGAGATACTCAGGAAAGTTCTCCAAAGGTAAAGCGTTGCCAGAAGCAGAGGTCAGCTCAGTATGGTCTAAGAAGAAATTCTGTTTGCTCCTTTGCAGGGTGAAAACAGAAATACTAAGTGATGGTTCACAGCTAAACTGCTGGAAGACCCAATCCTGTTCTCAAAGCTTTCTGACAAAGCCATGCAAGAGAGCACAGTGATGTACCATAACACTAGTGAAGATCCTGAGGTATCACCTCAGGAACACGCTCATCTACTTCTATAGGTCAATATCATCCCTATACATACCAAACTTGGCAGTTTGGTATCAAAATAAAAAGTCATGTGAAATATTAAAGTGCTTTACCACACCTACACCTCACAATGCCATCTACAGATGGAAATCTATGAAAAAGCCATAGACACATATAGAAACATTTAGAGATGCAACTTCCAAACCATTCTTCAAAATTATTTTCATCTGCTCTGATGTTTCCAGCTAAGAAATTAAGCTAACTTGGCAACACCAAAATGAATAAATAGCAGATAGTTCATTAAAAACCTATTAGGACAAATTTGGTTGTTTGTTTTTTGGGTTTTTTTTGTGTTTTTTTTTTTAATTTCCTTGCTTAAACTTTGCAGCAGCTGCATTCACAGCTGTCCTTCAAATATCAAACAACTGAAGAACATACCACCTTATACAACTTCTGTAGCATGAAACATTCCAGAGGCTGAAAGAAAGTAGACAACATTGTTTCTAAGAAACCTACCGGCAGCCACCTCAAGCAATCATTACATGAAAGAGAAGAGATTCTACAAGAAACACAACTCACTCTAGTACAGGTCTGCTCACCTAAATTGTTTCCAACCAAATGCATAAAGACAGATCACATGGTCCAGGGTCTACTTTACAAATAATATTCAGTATTGCTAACACTCATATTTAGATTGCCCCAAAACACAGTAGAACATGTAATCACTTTAGCACCATAAACATCAAAATGCCCATCACTTTACAGAGTTATGTATCTGAGTCTGAAATGTTTAAGTGACCTGAGAATTATCTCCACTCAGCTCTTCTGTCAAAGAATAAGTGCAGGGTAACAGCTTCCATGGGCAGTAGCTGGAGAGTTACTGTATTGTGGTTGTGGATAGGTTTACAGACGTGAAAGGACATTACCTATATTCTCATACAAAGACTGAAAATAAGCCCTGGGACTAAGCAATTACAACCTTTGCTCATTCTTTAACTGTGCTAACACCTTCTGAGTGGCACCTACTAACCATACAGAAGCTCACTACTAGCTTTCTCAACAAGAAGGTTCTATGTAGAATCGTAGAATGGTTTGGGGTTGGAAGTGACCTTTAAAGGTCATCTAGGTCAACACCTCTGCAATGAAGAGGGACATCAACTAGATCAGGTTGCTCAGAGTCCCATCCAACTTGGCACTGAATATTTCTAGGGATGGTCCTTCTAACAGCTCTCCCTGGGAAACCTGTGCCAGGGTTTCAACACCCTCAAACATTTCTTCCTTCTATCTAGTCTAAACCTATTCTCTTTTACTTTAAAACCGTTACCGCTTGTCCTGTCACCACAGGCCCTGATGAAAAGTCTGTCCCCAAGTAAACCAATACAATCACATCCTTAATCAATAGTCTGAGACACTTGCCATCAGTGACCTAGGCCCAAAACACAAAGCTGCTACAAGAAAGAAGACAAACAAACCATGACTGGTACAGTTTTAATAATGCCATGTAGCACCATGACATGAATTCCATCTGTTCTCCACCTCAGGAACTATCACATCCCAAAAATTCCTCTAGCCCCTGTGAATTTATAGCCCATGTCCAGTCTCCACACAGCTGCATCCCCTAGTGAACACTTCTAGCCTTCCCATCCAAATTACTTACAGCTCCCACAAATGTAATTCAATCTATGCTAATTTTCCAATTAATTCTGTAGTCTGCTCTCCAACATTCTCACCCCAGCTGACATGAAAAGCAGGCACCCAGTTTTACACTGAGATAGTAGAACAGGTGAATGCTTAATGACCTAAGTAGTTCAGTTCACTGATGACTAAATCCTAGCAAGGTTTCCAAAGTGAATTGCATGCAGTTTCCCACCACAAGCTAAACATGAGACAGCGAGCTTTAGAATTAGTGAAAGACTTGCATATGTTTGATTTCCTTCAAGGGAAATAAATGCTTTCAACGGATTCTAAAAACGCTTCGTTAAAAATCCCATTTGTCATGCCTTACTTAGCTAAAACTTACCACAAACTGAGTCTGTTCCCTGCAGCTCTCAACTACCTACATGGCTGCTTTTCCAGACTGCCTTGCCTTGAGCCTAGTTCTTCCGACACCCCAGTCATCCAAGTACCACGAACCTGTCAAAGACTGGATTGTCACCAGTGCTCAGAAATGCATCGCAGCTTTTCGTCCTCAACCTTACAAAAGAACACCCTTGTTTAACGAGAGTATTTGCCAGGACTTCCAAATGAAAGTAGCATGTAACTAAACATTTATGTACTTAAAGGCAGAACTTTATCAGTGCTTCAGAATCCCCACATCAGGTCCCCTCAATCACAGCCTTGGGAGAATGTCATGTTTACATAATTGACATGATTTTAGAAGGCAGGGCACAGAGTTTTACAATTCCCAATTCCAAGGTTGCATTGCACTCCTCATTCACTGCAAGGGTATAACCCATAATTTAAAAAAAAAAGCACCCAACAAAAACTCTCTGGCAGGGAAATGCTGCGGATGATGTATTTTGGGGTGGTCTATGGATTCTTTGGGTTGCTGAAGTCAACTGCCTGACAGAGTGCTTTTGAGGCATACAACAGTGCTCCCCTGAAACCAATGGTCTGTCAGGTCTGATTGCTTAGACAATTTACATAATTGCATAAATTGCTTTCACTTTCTGTACACTATACACAACTCAAATGTTGAAAGAACATGATTGGGCATCATTAGCCCATATACCCTATTCCTCAGTGAAAACATGTCATTACATTAACATATTAATGTTGATTACTTAGGGTTGCACAGTACAGTGGGGCAGTTAATACTATAGAAGTTTGCAAAAATAGATTGTATAAAAGTCAAATGTTTCAGGTCTTAAGGTAAGCAGGGAATGCATTGTAAGCTTCACTGATATTCCCTATACTGATCCAAGACAGGGCAATAGGCTTTAATTTCCCCAAATTTGAGTCCCAGATACTTATTTCTACAAATTATGCTCAGTTCTAAGCAAAACCAGTTACCCACAGTCAGCTTCAACAGATGGGTTTGATTCTGCAAGAACTTGAATCAGCTCCTTTTAGCAAAGATGGAAAGGTTCATACTAAATTTGCATATGCAACTACATACAGCCAAATGCAGACAAAACAGTGAGGTCTCAACACACAGTAAAGAAGCCTCTACAAAACCAACAACTTGCTCCACCTGAAAGCCATGTTCTACTTGGAAGAAACACTGCAAGATGTCCCTGACCAGAAATGGAGATAGTCAGCTGTGATGGTGCCAAACTGTAAGACTCACTGCTGCCTGAACTTGAATTGTTGTGCTCTCCATGACATGGAGGGTCTCATTATAGGATTTCTATAAGCAGCTAAATTCAGCACAATGTCTGGAAGAACAGTTCCTGTGAAGTCAAAACAGTCATGAAAAGACCTTTGTTTCTGTTGCATGTCAAGAAAGTCCACAGGCTAGGAGAGAAGAAATCCAACTTTTTGAAAAAAGCATCCTCTCTACAAAGACAAGCAGGGGACATCAGCAGTACCACCTACTGGAACTGCCACTCATGAGTCTTACTGTCATGATTAATAGACCATTTTAGTAGCTCTTTGCAAAGCAAATAAGCTTTCCATAGACACTAATGCAAGACTGGTGAGAATAAGCAGCCTGAACTTTTTTTTTCAGTGATGAATACCCAGAAAGAGTTAGTGCCATACATTTCAGTGCTTTCATACTTCTGTCAAGCAAACAATGAACCTCACAAACTCCTTTAATTCAGTCATGATTTAAATCCATTGTCAAAGGTTCAAACAGCTCTATTCTGAAGCATTTAATATGCAGTGCCTAACAATGGAATTCTCCATTGTCTGAAAAGGGTAGAAGCAGCATAATTGTGACTCAAAACCTTGTCACTCCCCTCCCTCCTTGAATCTGCTTTACAGTTCCAGTGAACATGAGACTCCATAGTGAAAATCACCAGCCTCAGGCTGGTTAGGGCACTGCCTTTCTTCCCCCTCCCCTCATCTCTTTTTGTTCTTCTTTCTTCCTGCCCTCAACACACAGGTCCCTTCCAACCTGATATTCTATGATTATTGAGCTTATATTTTTGGAACATAAAAGAAAGTATATTGCTATTTTAGCCTCCAAATCATACAAATTTAGTCTCATAAGATAAAAATAAAACCTTTCACTGACAGAGCACAATGACATATTTGGAGAATAAAAATATTTGTAGGTTACACCCTGAAGCTGAAATATGCATTTAAGGATGGATCCCCTCTTCTGAGGCTCCATAAAGCAGCAGCATGGAGAAGCACAGTTCATGAGTGACACAGTTTATCAACACAGACCTGCATAACCACACAAGAGGGAACAAAATTGCGGCTGTCTGCCTGACCGTTGTGTGAATACCTTCTTTTTTGGGCCCTGTCTTTTCTTCTCACATATCAAGAAAAGTCTTCAAACAGACACATTTGAGATTAAGAACATTTGAAACCCTTACCTTGAGAAGGGCCATTAATGGCATGGCTGAATGGCTTGGAGAAGCACAGCTCCAAGAGGTCTGCCCCTGGCCAGGCACCCATCTAGGCTGAAGCAGGAGGTTACATTCAGTGAGGAATAGGTGTGGTTTTGTGCCTTGCCTGGTGCAAGGGGTCCCATTATTTCCTGGGAGCACCCCAGTGACTGGGGGTCACAGAGCAGTTGTGAGATGAAGGACCTGGGGAGGGAAGCACTAGAGTTAGACACAGGAGAGGATGAAAGGAGGCACAGCACAAACCCATGAGGAACCAGATTTCAGCAGCATAACTCCCACCTGTGTCCACCCCTTCCACCAGTGAGCTAAGCAAGAGGCTGGCAACAGCAGCTATGCTTCAATGGTGGCTTTGGGTCACCTGGAAGTTTACTCAAAAGTAGCCAGTTTTATACTTACACAAGGGAGCATTTCTTGCAACAGAGAATTACACTGTTGATCCTACAGAAAAGCATGGGGTGATACACTACCAGGTCACACAGGGAAGAGCTTGCTGCAGAGGCTGCCACAGGCCATTCTGCAAAGAACTGTCACAGCAACAGCCACAAGGAAATGTTAATTAAAAACAAATTCTTCAAGGCAACTAAAGACAACTGACACCCCAGACCTCCAGCAGCCACTGTCTGGACATTTCACACGCTCCTATGAACAAGCAGAACACACAGCAACTTCACCTGATACCTCTCCACTAATAGAGGTAGCAAGCTTGGTCTTTTATGCTTTGCTCTTAACAAGATGTGCTAACAATGAGTAATGGTAGTAATGAAAGACACATGATGTCTCTGGCCCAGAAGCAGGTAATGCTTGTGATGCTTGTTAGTGCACAAAACCTGATTTTCTTTCTTGGTTGTAAATTGTGTAACACTCCTGAAAAAAATCTCTTTAAAAAGATTGAAATAAATAAGAAGTTTGTTTCAATAAAACGATTATGTTTTCTCCTTGAGGAAGAAATCACAAAAGATTTTTTTTTTTCCTGCACATTCAGAAGGTACTTCATAAATATTCAAATTTTTTTCTCTCCCAAGGAGGTGATACTTATGACAATACATAAAACATTCTCATTATTTAAATGAAAAAAAAAATCTAAATAAAAGTGCTTTCAAAAGTTTTGCAAAAGCCACTGGATGAACACTTTGATTATGTTTATCACTTCTCATAACAACTACCTTAAAATCTTTTTTCAGTGGTAAATACTAAGAAAATATGCCTTTTTTTTTTTTTCTCCAGTATTGGGCATTTTGTTCATTCATTCCTTCACGGGGCTTTCTGCACTGCTAAGCAGCAACAGCGGTCAATTTTTCCAGTGCTCGCTAGAGGGCTCGTTTCCACAGAGCTACAGCTTCACGGGAAGCAAATCTCTGTACAAGCATCAAAAATCCTGTCAGTCAAACTGTGCCACTGCCAAGACCCATACGCCTTTGTGCTGTTGTGGAGTGTTAATCAGTTACTCAATGCATATTTATTGTCTGATTTATAAGAGTGAATTATTCAGCTCTGTTCTTCAAGCTATTTTATGTCTGCAACTAAAATTAATCTCTGCAAAAAAGATTGATACAAGCCAGCAATAAAGCACAGTTAAATGAGTAAACACCAAAACAAAAAAAAAGAAGAAAAGGTAGGATATAAATATATATGTCTAAAGGCCACTGAAATAAATGGAAGGCTTTTCTGCCAAAATGGGATTTAGTGAAGATTGAGGGAGGAGTGAAAATTCACTGAACAGGCAGTAGTGCTTCATCTTGAGCAGTCTCCTTCAAGAAGTGTGATCCACAAAAATTAGTCTCACTGCCTGAGTGTCCACCCCACATGGGCATATAGCTTCTGCTTTCTGGACGTTAAACAGCCCTTAAAGATGTTGTCCACACTAATTTGCAATGAATCACATCTGAATCTCACAAGCCCTCAAACTGGACGCTGCTCACAGAAGGAGCTGGGTTGGCTTGTCAGCTTGTACACAGCATAGTGCCGCAGGCAGGCATAAAATCATGGCAAGTCTCATGTCTTTGCATGGGTTTATTAAGCCACCCACCTGATGAAATCATGGGTGACTTCAGCTTTCATTTGGGAGAAAGGAGGTTTCTAGTTATTGTTCCTGGGAGGTGACAAAAGCAACTGAAAAAGCTGAAGAAGGATACTCTGGACGCTAGGGGATTGTTTCCCCCACTCCTGTGACTATGTACCCTTGCTGGTGCCAAGAGGAAATGGTCTTTCACACAGTGTTATACATTCCCTGCATCCCTTCCAGCCTGCAGCCCACCCTGAGAGGTCCCAAGCAGAGGAGGGAACCAAGTGCCCCTGCTGCCAGCAGCACAGCTCGTGCAGCTGGGGTCTTTAGCAAACCACAAGCCCACTGGTCACCAGTTTCCTTATTCGTCCATGGGGTAGTAGCCCTACGTTTTTCCTCCCCTGCACCCCTTCTCTTTAATGTAAGGTAACGGCCTTTATGCATGCAGCACTCCAAAATGCTAGCAAAGAAGCATGAATCATCTCAAAAAAAAAACTTTATTTTTAAAAAATTAAAAAGATACAAAAAAAAAAAAGAAATCAAAGGTAAAACTCATGCCAAAAGACGGGTTTTGGCATGTGAAACCCCAGACACCCCAAAAAAATCTGCTAGTAACTTTGCTATTGATACTGATTTTTCAGGAACTGTACTCAGAATCTTTGATGGAAAGCAGCTGTAAAATGAGATGAATAGACAAGTTTGAAGGACTGAAGCTGATCCTTGGGCAAATAATTTCTTGTCTGTCTGTACAGTGAGAGATTGATTCCATTCAGGGCACTGGGGAATAACACAAAGGGGAGGCAGGAATGGGTTGTGTGAATGCTGCCAGTACTCCAGAGCCTAGGAAGACAAAAAGAGCCTGTGGATGCAGATAGCTCAGAGGTTGGTGCCTTTGCTCAAGGTGAGCACTGAATGGGCCCTGTTTGCCAAGGCAATGTGTGCACCAAGGACATACAAGCATTTATAGCATCCAGAGACTAAAAGAGTTCAGGGTATACAATTCATCTTTACCTACAAAAAGCAAATTCTTAGAGGGTTGTTAGCCACCTCAGATGTGAACTCAAACCATGAGGTGAACCCAACGGCTGCTAGAAAAGGCTGACAGCAGAGGGGCAAACTCATTGTCATCAGACTGTTGCAATAACTTGCGCGAATGGGCTCTGGGTTCTGCGTCATCTGAATCTGAAAACTGCTGTGTAGGCAGAGGTATTGTCATGGTGTCTTGCTGTTTGGTAGAAAGTGCCTCGTTCTTCCTCTGTTTTATTGCTGGGTTTGAGCAAACAGTAACTTTTTTTTTTTTTTTTTTTTGGAGAAAAGCTCTGTAACATTGCCTTTTAGCTGCAGATCCCTACACCATATCTCCTGGCTATGACAAAGTAATTCTCCATCCTTTCTTAGCATTTACCTCATCAAGTAAGGAATTGCTTTCTACTAGGCAAATCACTTCCACTTGAAACTGGCCTTGATATTACATTAGATTAATTTAATGTAGGAAAGTGTCTTGCAGTAGAAGAAGGAGGAGCTAAATTATTGACCTCCCAGCCTCCATGGAAAACTCAGTAGTGTTGGCCTTGTCCTACAATCAGAAGCTGCACATAATTTGAGTCCAGGACATCTCACTCCTTGAAGGGGAAAGAGGTCATATTTTACATCTGGCCAGCAATACTTCAACTATCTCCAAATAAAAAACAATATGTCCATTGTAGAAGAGGAAGTGTAATGGAAAATTCTTGCCTATCACAGTTATGAGAGTTATCGGGTTCAAACTGTGTTAATTACCCTAGGTGATCTTCTCTTTAGTTGCCATATCTCTCACTTTTATTGAAAACACCTCAAATGGCAAAAATGCATGTGGATGCCTGCGTCATGGGAACTTCTACCTTTGTGCCAACTGTTGGTAGCACGCAATGATGATAACAACTAACCTATTTTTTTGGTTTATGGAACAGAAAAGAATCACAGAGTGTCACGCACATCGTGGAAGGAATGGTTAAAAATTAATTTCAGCAGACTGTGAAAATATTTTTGAAGTATCTTTAATTAAAGGGACTGGTTTTGGGGTGGTTGATTGGTCTGGTTTATTTTTTAACTTATAATTGTGTTGAGTCTTTTGAAACACCCAAGTTTTCTCCCGGTTCAAGTGTAGACAGTCTAAAAGAAGATGAGTGCTAAAAACAAAAAAATGTTTTTGGAGGAAAGGTTTTAGATGAAAGGAAATGGGACAGCCCTTAAGTAATATTTGTTATACCTCTTTCCTTAGATAGTTCCCAGGCACTGAAATGTTGTTGGTTTTTTTTTTCCTACTCTGTCCTGCTTTCTAATACTTATTCCTATACTTGGAATACTTTACCACTTTTACTGTGGAAGAGCTCTAAGTTTCTCTGGAAACAACTTAAAATCCAGTCTTCCCTGCACATTGGTGTCATCTCCATCATCACAAACTATGTCCCACCAGACTTGGTTAATCCTTTGCTAAATAACTCACCTGAGGAATACTGTTAGCATTCCAAGGTAGAGACTGAATAAAAACTCCTGTCTTCTCAGAAATTAGAAAATCCATAACTGTAAACAAAAAATCTACATCTATCATCAAGGATCATTAGTCTGCTGCAATTGAATTTAAAATAACCTTTCTAAGGCTGTTTATGTCTCCCAAACTTTAATGACATCATACAGAAATGTATCTTGAAAATGCTTTTAACTTCACACCTCACCAGAATTCAGTGGTAAATGGACAGATACCTAAAAAAAATCTGTCTACTAAGGCAAAGGGAAAATGTATTTCTTCAGGCCATTTCTTTGAGACAAAGATCTAATTTAACAAAGATTACCTTGGCTGATCAATTTCTTAAGATTTTCAGACCTGAAATTCATTATGTTCTTCAGAGATAATTGCAGCATTACTTTCAATAAGAAATGTTTTAACACTACCTGTTTTCAGTATTGCCCACTAATAAGCACAGTGTCTTATTAAATACGTTATTAAGCAATCTTGTATGCCCCTGCTTGGTAGCTGAATATGTGGTATTGTTCATAATGCTGCAAATTAATTCCCTAAATCTTTTGGTTTTTTTTTTTTTTTTTTCGGTAGAAGATATTTCGCAAAATAGTTTTTAATCATAACTGGGGGGAAAGAGAAGTTAAAGATGAGTACTGTGCAAAGACCTTTCTTTCAAGCCTTGCTGTGCACTTCAGCTGGAGGCTGGGTTTAAGGTCACTAGTTTCATCATTATCATTTCCTTGTATGAGAAATACTATGAGATGAATAGGCCAGTCATCTTACAGTCGGTCAGCACTGCACATCTCCTCCCTTCTGGTATTTCATCTGCTTTTATCCAAAAAAAATCTTGCAATATTTGGATATACTACTTTGGGATTGTTTTCATATAAGTGCTGCTGTTTTAAGAAGGGGTCTTAGAATGCATTAACCTGACCGTGCTTTGAATAAAGGTAACTGCTCCCTCAAATGCTGAAAATGAACAGTGAGGAGGAAATATTACGGAGCCATGCCCCACTAATAGAGTGTCTGCTCCACTTGCAGCTTTTCCTGGAGGAACAGCCCTGGTAGTCAACAGTGTGGCATTACAAGTCCCATTCTGTGTGAGGTTAATGTATAAGGATATAGAACCACAAGTATATGGCTTGTGGCAACAAGGAGAGAAAATGCTGGTTTTAAGCAAGAGCAGGGTACTTTTGCTTGCAGAAATTTGGTAGTTAAAAAATGTAGACTCACTTGAAGCCATTCTCCTAGCTAGTTTTCAGAGAATCACTATTTCTGCAGAAAGAGGAGAGCTCCAAGGCTTAGGAAGGCACAGATTTGTAGCAAAATGGAGCTCCACTGGCAGCATGATTCATCTCACCTTTGACCACTACTTTCTATTTCTTCTATGAATCATTATTACCAGTTATTAGTGACTCAAGAACCAACCCCCTCTTGATACCAAAGGTACACGAATCATCATAAACTTTAACTTTGACCATGATCCAGCACCTAGTAAATTCACTAGAATTTTAAATACATTGTGCTTCAGATTAGACTTCTTACTGAGACTTCAAGGTACCATATAACAGATTCTCCCCTGATTTATTCCAGGAATTACAGGAAACAGGATTAATTCCATTTGCGACATCAATATGAAGTCAGGACTGTGTAGGACTTCATGAAATATTTCTTGAAAAGCATTAATTAGATCATATTAACAACTGAAGAGCTACTGAATTGTATCATCTCTTTACTGTCACAGGCCCAGGACCAAAGAACTTCCATCTGGAGTCCAAAGGTGAAGCACAAAGACTGACCTAGATACCACGGCTGGAAACCAGCCTGAGCACTCCCATCAGAGCTGAAGAATGGACTCATTAACTTTGTTTCTTTACTAAGCCTAAGCTATTTATAGAACAACTGAAACCAATTAGTTCATTGATTAAAATATAGCTACGTGCATCAATCCTCATGTACTAACTCGTAACTGGACTCAACTTCACTAAATCTGAAGTCAAGACAAAGCAACCAAGAAGCAGAAGTTACACATGCTTCTGACGCCCCTTTCACCATAGCTAGACTGGTTACTTACAGCAAACCCCACTAAAAGCAAAACTTATATCAAAAACATCCCCAAATTAGCAGGAAGTTTGAGAACTTGGTCTACATTTTAAACTTTGGAGGCTCAGAAGTGCCACTCATTTTATGTTTCTAGTACATCTGGCAAAACAGAGCTCTGACCTTCACCCATTTTCAGGTGCTCTTCTAATAAAGGATCAATTAGTAATATTAAAAGCAACAAGCTTGAGGACATTTCTATATAGATTAATATTTTTAAACATTTACTCCTTAGTATATAGTCAAACAAGACTTCAGGTCATTTCTTTACAATGCTCAACTAGGCAAACAAAATTCAGCCTTATTAACACAGTCTTATCATTGAAAGCCCAGAATGGGGACCATTAAAAAAAAACAATTCTGAAAGAACAGAGGTATTGGTTCAGCCAGGCTAACCAAGCTGTAATGATAAGTGTCACAGTGGAGGTTGATGAGGTTCAGTCCCACAGCTATTGCAATACCCATCATCTCAGTGAAGGTAAGATCACCAGTATTTCAAATCAGCAGAACTTCAATGTTAATTAATCAGATTAAAAGGTTAAGTGCCTGGAATCTTTGCTCAAGATCTGTTAGACTTCTTTCCTTAAAAAGTGTAATGGCAGTCACATTAGTCAGAATTGTTTAATCATTCATGCAAGAAAAGTTGCCTATCTCAAGAGAAATGCCCTTGTAATCACTTCTGCAAATACAATTGTATTCATCTGGTATAGGATAACAGGTTCAAAGTTGTAAATCCTGGAAATCTTTTACCATATGAGATGTTATTATAAGCATTAACTCATAATGTCTGCTTGTAATCATGACAGCAGCAGTTCCCTGGGGGTCAGGAGGTTTATTCTAAAGCACATACTGCTGAGTAAAGAGCACATAGAATGCTCTAGTGTAACTGAACCCAAAACACCCTCTTTCCTTCCCTGTCCCAACAATAAATTGAGAACAAGAGACACATGCAGGCACATCCCTCTTGATCTTGTATTCACTTCAAGCTCTCTAAAATATTTTTTGAGAAAAAACAGAAGAATGCCCTGGGTTTTTCTGAGTGCTGCCATTGGGAGTCTGCAGACCAAAGTGTCAAAAGCAGAAAGGAATGGGCTGAGCACAGATTAGCCTCACAGCAGCCCTGTCCAGCAGCAGTCTGGCCAGTCTGGTCTCAAATATAAAAACAAGGCTTAAAAAAGGGGTAGTTTGTGCTGCAGATGGGCAGGACTTTAAAGATGTTTTTAAAGATATCTGTGGTCTTTGCCAAAGGGAGAGCACTCAGCAGCTGGAGGGAGCTTTCTCTCAGGAGTCACTGTGTGACCCTAAAAGAAGCTGCAGAAAATAGTCTAGCCAAATTCTTCCTGTAGCCCTAAATTTACATGGTTTCCCACAAAAGCTTTGAGGGTTCCCAAATATGTCCTTAAGTAGCAATATTGCAGGGTATCTTTGTATTGATCCTCTTCTCTAAATTGCTTAAAACTACTCACCATAGCCTTTCCTTTCAGGCCCTAGTCCTGGCCACTCTGAACACTTCCCTTTTGATTTTCTCCAGGACTAAGCTAAAGAGGACTCCAAGCAGAAAGACGGCATGCACAAGCTGGCCAGCAGCATGGCGGCAAGGGAGAGACTGCCCAGCCCTGCATGGGTGGGCGAGGAAGAAAGGAGATCGGGGGTCACAGGTGACAAGGGAGAAAGCATCTGAGCAGAGCAAGTAGGAGGAAAATAATCAAAGGGGTCAGAGGAGCCAGAGTTTGGAGCCTCCAGATAGAGTCAGGGTGGAGCAGGACCCAGCACACTTGGGGAGGGGTGATAAGAGCTGGCCAGATTATGGCTGCTCTTGCCAGACAATAAACATGCTGCAGTACCAACTACCCACTGAAGGAAGCAGCAGGAGGACTTTCCCCAGGGGACTGGCTGTATTCAGACAACCATGCCCCTTTCTTTTCTCCCTGTGCATGTCTAGCTAACTTTTAAAGACCACTTTTGTTCTTCTCCCTGCCCGGATCAGCCACAGCAGGGAAAATCAGCATGAAGCTCACGATAAGGAAAGTCCACTTATTATGCTCTGCCCTTTGCACAACTTCAGTACCTAGCAGAAAGTGCCTCACACATCTGGGAGCCACATGGCAGTGCTCATTAATGGTACAGAAAATACACCAAATGCACACAAACCCTGCTGCTAGACCCTGGCAGTTTCTGCCAGGCAGATGCACAACTATTTAAAGGACAACTGTGCAATCCTGACATACTGAACTGGTCCCATTTCAAAGTGGAAGGATACACCAGACAGAAGATAATGGGGATATCCAGCAAGCAATATATGTATGGCACTGTGACTAAAGCAAAAACTCTCATTTGATGAATGGTCATATAGAGTCACTACCATACACTCACATATATGTCAGTGTATATGTGTGGGTGTGTACACACGTGTGCATGCAAAAATACACACATACACATGCATGTGCACGTGTGTGTGTTAATATAAGGCATTTCCCTGTTTCATCAGACCCTCTCTGCTGACTGCCTTTCAGGCAGCCGAGCTGCTGCCGGCACACGCCATGGAAACAGCCTCCATCCTAGGAGAGAGATGTGCTCGATGCCTCTCTTCCTTACAGCTCCTTGTCCTGAGGCCACATCTGCCCAGACTGTTTTTTGCTTAGTGTGTGCCCCATATGAAGAAGTTTACCCTTACCCATGCAGCGGCGGGCACGGGGCTGTATGAGAGACGCTGGATTCAAAGAAGGCCCCGGCAAGCTGCCGAACTCCTTGGCCAAGTGAACGACTACTTTGAAAGAGCTCTGTGAGCCAGGCTCCTCTTTGTTCCCCTCGATCTCCCGTTGCTGTGGCCTCACATGATTACTCTTTGGCCAGGACACAGAGTGCTTTTGAGAGACAGTATTTGTCTTTCAGAAGGAAACATAACATCAGTATTAGTTGGAGGTTGCAAATATAACACTAATTAGCAGAAGCCTTTGACTTCTGCCAGAAATAATATAGATATATGTACAGGAGCAAGCACTACTGTCAGCAGGAGAGGGGGTCAATGCCTTACTTCTCCATGGGCCCCTAGAGATCCTCACTGTAGCCAGAAAAACAAATTTTCATTCCCTTAAGGTGACTGCTGAGTCACTGCATTAGCCCTCCTTGCTGTGCCGGCAGCCCAGCTTCCTGCCACATGGAGAAAAGCAGAGCAGAGGGCCAAATTTTTATCTGGTGAAAATAGCCAGAACTTCCTTCTAGCCAATACACTTGGCTAGCTTTGGGCAGGCTCTGGGGATAGCCGTCACGTCAGCCCAAGCCCTAACCCAAAATAATCAGCGTGCTTCTTGGAGGAGCAGTACCCTGCCTTACAACCAGGAGGAAGCACAATCCATTTCATTAATGGAATAAATGACAAATGGAACTTCACAGCCCTTAGGAGAACTACACTTTTGCTTCTTCCTTTATCTTCAGTGCAGACATACAGTGCCAGCACATTAGCACAGAAGAGCCAGTGTTACTTTCAGGCATAGATGGACTTGCTGTGTAAGGAGCTGGTCAGTTAAGATCAGATTTCATATTTCAGATAATAAAGTGAAGAGACTATTAAAGTTACTGCAAACAAACGAAAAAGTTCACATTTGGAGACAATGGGAATTAAGGGAAATCATAAAAAAGTCCCAACACTTTTCCAGGTAAGCCCTTTCCCTTCCCTTAAAAAGCATTCATGAGTAGGAGACAGAAAGACAAGGTATATGCCCACTTCCAGATGGCCTCAGAAACTCTGCTTGAAAACACAGCTGGTACTCAGGGAATGGGATTTCGGGGACCACAAAGAGATCTGTGCAGGTTCCCACTCTTCCCCTTCTGAAAGTCTCAGCAGATCTGCCCCAGCAGCAGCTGAAGTTGTTTGTCCTGGGGGATGCACGATGTCCCTTTGTCACAGTACAGACATGAATCTGCTCTACCATGGGTCTTCTCTGCCAGAGCTGGTGTGGCTCTGGGAGAGACGCAGGACCCTCTTCCTCCTCCATGAGGGCTGGGGAGCAGCTCCACTTGGCACGATGCAAAGGCTTGCCATTATGTTGGGGGCCCAGATTGTGTCTTATCAAGCTACACACAGACAGTTTAGGACTGACTAAACACCCACATACACTCTTAGAAATTGCACAGCTCCAGAAATGTTTACAAGTAGAAAGATGCTCCCCTGACAGCAATGTCCCCAAAATTACTTGGACACGAAAGTTTGAAGTATGCACCAGGCTGCATAAGAGCCGCAGGTACTGTGCTGCTGGTGAGTGTTTTGTCATGTTGCTGGGTTCTTAAACCCAGCCATAAGAATATTATTTCTGAGAACAATTTGGGCAAAGGAAACTAGGGAATACAGAAAGGCTACCATCTTTACTTCAGATGACCACTTTAAAAAGAAATAGATAATCAAAGTAAACGCCATTCTGCAAGATGTCAGTATTCGTTGTGCTGCTTTCCTGCTGCACGTTTTACTTCCTGGTTTAAAACTTGAGGGATCAGCTCATCCACATTAAATGTTTTTTACAAGACTGATTTTCAAGGAGTATATTGAAACAAGGATAGTCTTCTTGAACTATGTAATCCTTTACTTACAAAACTTTCTGTACCCTCAGCTGTGGACCTACTGGGCCATTCCAATGACTTGTGTATTATCTTCACAGGTTTATTTTCCCATATACACCCTGAAGCCTCTTGCCATAGCTTTGTTCTGTCTCCTCACCACCAGGTGGTCAACAATATGTGGTTAAACAGACACAGAACTTTATTAAACATGCAGAAATGCAGAAAAACAATAAATAGATGTACATAAACGTACTAGCATTGGAACGAGGTAACGCAAAGAGCAACACCATATTGAACATGCCACTTGTCTTGCGCCTTATGTTTCCAGAGCCATACAAGGAGCCTCAAAGATAGTGTTATCTGCTGACTGCACTGCTGAGCAGCCTTTCCCCTCTCTGCTTGCCTGCACACTGATACAGCACAGCATAGGTATGGAAAAAGTGGAAATTTTTCAAGTCCAGATCCCAAGAAACCACCATCGTTTTCATCTTCTTTTTTGTCTGCAGGTACTGCTACCTTGCAAAACAGCACAGAGGCTCAGGGACCAAGGGCCTCATCAATATCAGCAAATTAAACAGTGACTGGGAATGAATCATGATGTATTAGTAAGCTCTTCAAGCATTTAATGGCCTTTGGCAATTACTGCTTTCCCCAGCTGTTCCTGGGCACAGTCCAGAGTCAAGGACCTAATCTCAGTTGGGCACCAGCACAAAGTCACCCTCTTTTGAAGTGGACGGTATTTTACTAGCATAGGCGCAAGTTCTTCTCTGCTGGTTGGTATCTGTGCCTGGGAATATTCACAGGTACAATTAATTGCCTAATATAGAAGTAGATGATAACACTTCACAGTTATTCAAATGCCTGCTATCTCTGTTGACCAAGATACTTGCTTCTTTCATCAGGCAGCCAGTACCACTTTAACAGAAAAAATGTTCAGCTGCAAACCTACAGGGCTGGTCTAGTGACCTCTCTGGAGAGTTGATGGTAAGCATTACAATTATGCCTCTCCATCTAGAATTCTATAGCAAAATAACTCTCTGCCTCTGAAACACAGCTATGACTCCACAATAAATTCCATCTTTGCATTAGAGGGCAAAGTTTGTGTCCTTCAAGAGAGAGAGGCTTATTTGTCCTTCCTGAACACCTCACTGACTTCCCTCAACACTTCATTGCACACCTCCTACTCTCAATTTTACTGAACCTCCACCGTGCCCTTAACTGGAAGACTGGGTAACACATTCCAAACTATATTCCAAATTTCCTAAAGAATTTAACTGACTCTTCATCATCCAACTGTGGCCACTATTATTTCCTCACTTCTTACTACAACTTTGGATCAGAATAGGATCTTCACCAGGTGAGAAAGTATTTGCCCTCAGCAGACAGACATTCTGCACACATATGCGGGGAATACATAGACTCCTGAAATGTTCTTACAGAAGGGTGTGGGTTTGCAACCACACATTTGAAAGCTCAACAAACTATAATTGAAAATCTATAACTTGAATGCATAAACTTTCTGTATACAAAAACATTGGATGCAAAAAAAGCCATATAGATTGTGGATTTTGTTTAGCTTTTTTAAAATATATGACATACTATATTCAGCCCAAACTTCATCCTAGTTCTGTGAATTTTTGGATGGTAGGTAAATATCAAAACAGTAGCAGCCCTCTGTTGCAGAAATATCTTCAGCTCCAAAAGGACCCAGATACAAAATAAGGGCCTCTGCACAGAGGAGAAGTCCTTGAAATTCAAGTGCCTTATGCCAGTCTGTGCAGTGGAGAAACTCTTTATTCATAGAATCATAGAATGTCTGGGCTGGAAGGGACCTCCAAAGGTCATCTAGTCCAATCCCCCTGCCACAAGCAGGGACATCTCCAACTAGATCAAGCTACTCAGAGCTTCATCCAGCCTGATCTTGAATGTCTCCAGGGATGGGGCCTCCACCACCTCTCTGGGCAACCTATTCCAGGGATCTGTCACCCTCATATTGAAGAACTTTTTCCTAATGTCTAACCTAAATCTACCTTTTTCTAACCTAAATCCAATACCTCTCATCTTGTCACTACAAACCCTTGAGAATAGTCCCTCCCCTGCTTTCTTGTAGGCCCCCCTCAGGTACTGGAAGGTCGCTATAAGGTCCCCCCAGAGCCTCCTCTTCTCCAGGCTGAACAGCCCCAACGCCCTCAGCCTGTCCTCACAGGAGAGCTGCTCCAGCCCTCTGATTATTTGTGTGGCTCTCCTCTGAACACGCTCCAACAGGGCCACGTCTTTCTTGTGCTTGGGGATCCAGAGCTGGACACAGACTCCAGGTGAGGTCTCACCAGAGCAGAGCAGAGTGGCAGGATCACCTCTCTCCATCTGCTGGCCACGCTTCTTTTGATGCAGCCCAGGATTTGATTGGTCTTCTGGGCTGCTTCTAATGCCTGACATTATTAAATGTCAGAATTAAAACTTCATGCTCCAAATCCAGCAGCCCTTCTTCTTCTTGCCCTAAAATGGTGTTTTTCAACATTTATTGATCAGAGCATGATCTTATCTCTTTGAAAAGCAATCCCAGGATCACTTGGGCACCACTGCTGTGATCATGTTCTCATACAACCAGCAACAAGTTAAAACCTCAATTTCTTCTCTGTTATTCATTAGTTTTTTTCTCTTGAGCATATGTATTATTTTAATTCTATTTGTCAGGAATTGGTTCATAGATTTTTCATTTCTGACTCCCAAATCACTAGTGGTGCACTAACATCAACCATACACATCACCTCGGGCAACCTATTGACCAAACCTGAATTGGATTTCAGATGGAGCATTTATGTAGTTTCTGCTATTTGGACATACTCAAAAGATTAAAAACCAAAAACAAACACTGGTCATTAACAAAAATGTGTAGGTAAATGGACAACTGGAGAATCAAACACAATGGTGTAAGACAGATGTGGCAGATGACTTGATATTGATGGTAAGGAGAGAGGAACATGAGGGCACCTCCATGATTGCTGCTCCAGAGCCAGCACCTAAACCTGTAGTGTTAGTCTTCATCTAACATGCAACTTTACATCATGAAACCCGTAAGTGAGAACCTCAAAGCTCTCCTGAGCCTAATGTCACACATACAGTCAACTTTCTCCATGTGACAACATCCTCAACCATTCTGAGGTGTGTATCTGAAGACAGAGAAGGCAGGAGAGCTGCTGAGCAGAAACTGAACACCAGTTGAGCAGGCATAACCTAGCAGAGCCAGGCAGTGACACAGCATCTGCATCCTGCAGAGTCCGTCCAGTTGCAGGCAAGGTCCTTGTCTGCTACCCTGGAGTTAGGGGCTCTAAATTCACTCATGGGTTAGGAGACACTAGGCTTCTTGCAGAGGAAAACCTTTTGAGTGTCTGTCCCCTTCCAAATAAGTAAGAAAATTTGTCAGCTCAGGTTAAGAACAAACCTTACTCATACAAAGAACTTAAAATGATGCAATCTGACACAAGCTCCCTACTGCTAACACACATCAAGCTCAGAACAACAGGTTTATTTAAAAATACACTTTATTTACAAGACATTCAAACTTCATTTTGAAAAAAATATAACTGTACATAAAACTTTAAGTAATCTTTTCACTAATAGTTAATAAAGCCACCATGATATTTACAATTCATTGTTTCAGCAATCATGGAAATTACATTTCAGCACATTATTTAAACCACATAATGAACAGAAAACCTGGAGAAAACTTTTAAGCAACACAACTCCATCACGTAACAAACTTGTGCAATGACAACCTCATATCAGGGTATCACTGTTCAAATAAAGTATTTAACATCGAAAGTGCTTCCACTGTACAGCAGAGTAAGTAGTAGAACCTATAGAAATCTTCACAGCTTTTAGAAACATCCCTTTTATCTGTTTTTCAGTTAGTGATCCAAGCTTTCCCCTAAGGTGTTAATGAATGACTAAAGAACCATACTGATTTTGTTATACCTGCTTAGGTATAACAAAACCAACCTTCTCTAAAAAGCTGCTTCAGGTGGAGTGTTTATTAAGAATTTAAGCATATATAAATATATATATTTATATCTCATGATGACTAATTAGACAACACTTCTACACAGACCACTGGACATAAAAAAAGCCTTGAAGCAGCTCACATCACATCACCCACGGAGGCGAACTTCACTTTGGGGAAAACTCCAATGCTGGCATATTCCCTTCAGAGTTCAGAACAAAAGGGAGCATTCAGGACAGTAAGCATGGGGGAAAGAACAGGAAGAACTAAACCAGGTCAAAAAGTGGTTTGTAATGGTAGTGTATCACATAGCAAAACCAGAAAGAAGGTGAATTTTAATAAAATGGAGTGCAAAAATTAAACCAGTGCATCAAAGAGGTATTTATAAACTGGCCATGATGATAGGTACATCATCAGAAGGGTAGCAAAACCATACTGCTTTTATAGAAAAGACAAAGAATATGAAAAATATTAAGAGGGAAAAAAAAAAGAGTTTTGACTACAGGTCAATATAAGTACCACAATGAACACAAGGAAAAGAAAGTCAACTGAAAACCTGGTAAAACAAAAGCAATACTCCTAAAAATAGCATCACTTACTTTTCTTCACATAGAAGAGCAAAGACCTGCATGTAGAGAGCTACAGAAGAAGGAAAAATTAACTATCAAATTGGCACCTTTGGCACACATGAAAAGGTGACACTTTTCATTGATTCACTTTAAAAACAGGCCCAAGCAGACTAAGGCTGGTAATTTTCTTTTGCACCTAGTGCCATGTTACTTTATTCCAGATTTCATTTTTATTCCAAAACTATCTGGCAAGGTTAGCAACTGTTGTCATACAGCTAGGTCACATGTATGACTGGTTATGGATCAGAGGGCCACATAAGCTGACAAACAGTCGAAAGTCACCTGTGTTTTAAGCAGATGTCCTTTGCTACAGAGAGCAATGGACAGACAGGGGCAAGGAGGGCAAGAGAACCCAAATACCATAATGATGAAATCATAAGGGGGTTCTTGAAGAGGACAGAGGAACACGATCAACGTGCAATCAGAAATTTTATGTTACTTAACTGGAGGGAGAAAAGGCAATTAAGCTAAAGAGGCCAGAAAAGAGATTTCTGACAGTACAATACACTACAAAACTGAATTTAGAACAAGTGCCCAAAGGGCAAATATTGAAATATACCGTATTTGAAAATGAAATCTACTTCAAGAGCATTAGGAGAGTTATGCCAAGAACTGAAATAACATAAGCCAATACAAAATACACACTGACTGGAATGAAGTAGAGATGGGCCTGAAGTAGAGACAGGCTACCCAGTACAGCCTAGTTGTGACATCATTTAAAACAGAACAGAAAAAATAGTTTATTGTGAGACTCAAAGGCAGGCAAGGATACTGGGCTAGAAACCTTAGATTAATAACCTGAAAGTCCCTACACAGGAAAAGCAAGGTTCATCTCAACAATAACATAGGTCTGTTGGTTTTGTTTGCTTAAGTAGTAGAACAAATTTTAACTCTGCTTGTTTTCTAGACCTGAAGATTTCTATAATCCCTGGTATTTTCCTATTTATTCACAGGCAACAATTACAGTACATTCAGCCAGACAAAATAAAAATTTAAGAATGTTACTTCATTGTATTTTCAGGTTATAACACTTTTGAAAGCGTAAAAAAAGAGAGAACCACAGTTTTAACAAACACTGAAAGGATAAGAAAAAGATAGTCCATTTTGTCAAATGCCCAAACTTTACACATACCAGTTTTCTCCAGTTCCAGAGCAAACAATACTGCCATTCTGTCTTTCAGCAATTTCATAAAACATATATATATAAAAATTGCCTGATTTAAGACACAAATGCATAATTATGAAAGGGTGCTTGTTTTAGAGGAAATCTGGGAAGCAAGTTCTCCCACAGACTTTGTTGTTATTTTGGGAGCCTTCTATTCCGCTTCTCAAAAATCTATAAACATATTCATTATTCACAACTAAACCTTGACATTTAAAAATCATCATAGATGTAAATAAGGACGAAAAGAGCAGAAGAAAGGGAGGTCTGACTTTATGCCACATGTTTTTAAGACAGATAAAATCTTAAAATATTTCCTGATTTACATTAATTTGTGCAGTAACTGCTAAGCAAGATCCTGCTGCTTTCACCTCTGCTGCTGCCAACAGAATCAACAGACTGGAAGATCAAGCTTTTAATTAAACTAACATATAATTTAATTTACATAATACAAACCTACAATAAAAAGCTAGAAATTGCATTAATTCAACCAAGAATCTGTCCAAAAGGGGTAAGTTCAAACATAGAAATGTGCTACTTAGGCTGCAATCACTGCTTCAGTAAATACCACCTTCCAAGCAGCAAAATATCCTGCCGTGTGTTTTAATATTCGTAGAAGGGTTTGGGTTGGAAAGGATTTTAAAGATCATCTACTTCCAACTCCCCTACCATGGGCAAGGACACCTCCCACTAGACCAGGTTGCACAAGGCTCCATCCAACTTGACCATGAACACTTCCAGGCAGGGGGCATCCACAACCTGTCTGGCCAAGCTCTTCCAGAACCTCAGCACCCTCACAGGAAAGAGCTTCTTCACATTTAATCTAAACCTGCCTTCTTTCAGTTTAAAGCCATTATGCCTTGTCTTATCAATATTAATTGACTTTTATAATCACCCTTATTAATAAGGAGCTGGCTGCTTTCAAGCCAGCCTTACAAGGAAGTCCTGGTAGGAAATCAGTTTGCCCTTTCTGTTCAGGTGTCACTGAGATAAAGATACCACTATTTTATAAAGTTGTCCCTATGAATAACCGAATAAAATAGCCTGCCTAGGCCACACAGAGCATTGAATGGCTGCTTTTGACTGCAAAATGTATTTGGAAACTTCTGATCTGATCTGCACAGCCAGTGAGGCTAAACACTACACTCAGTATGGATTAGGTAATAGGTCTCCTCTCCCAGAAACCTGAGGAACACACCTGACCCAAATCCAGCACTGGGCACGTCATCTTGTTTTCCTTAGAGCACCCTTGCGTGCTTTCAAAAAGAGCAAGCAGCAAAAGAGATAATGGAACTCCTTTACTAAATACACTTTGAAATACACCTTTGGGCAGGGGGAGGAGGGGCAAGCCACAGAGGAGGGCTTAGACCTTTAAAAGTAACCACAAGAAATAATCGAGATTAAACCAGGAAAAATTCCCTGTTTTCTTTTTTAAAGCTCCCTCTATGTGATAATACTGCATATAAAACTTTAAATGGACTTTCTTAATTAATACAATATTAAATTATGTCTTAATAATAGAACTGCAGAATTTTAACTGTTCATAATAAACACATTGACTCATTTATTCAGCATGAATAATGACAGACACTCAGTGTTAAAGATACTGTAATCATCCTAATTAAGACCATGGCTATTAGAACTTCTGTTGTCATGAGACAAAAAAAAAAATATTAAAAAGTCTGAGTTGTACAATCACAGCAGCGAACAAGATAAAAGTTAATTGGATGACTGCCTGCATTCCCATTTGCTAGAATCAGAACAGATGGTAGTAAATGTTTCTTTGCTTTCATGACAAGATGTCTATTCTTGAGCATAGTTATCTGTGATTAGGCTAGTACTCCAGTATCACCAGTAGAGAAGCATGAACAGCTTCTGCTCTATTCCTAAATACAGGAGCCAATCAAGAAAACAATGGAAGTCAAAATTTGCAAGTGCTTCCCTTCTCCCTTAGACAGTCTTAATTTCATTCACAAACCCAGAAGCACAAGTATAACTCTGAAACATGTACTGTCTATGCAAAAATGGGGTTTAAGGATCAGTAAAGCATCTCTACTGAAGCCTTTTATAAATATACTGTACTTCAGCCCAGGACAATCGTTAACTGGCCCTGGGGCTTTCAGGAGACAGCTCTCCTCAGCAGTGAAGGCCAGAGTTTCATTCCCAGTGCCACTGGCCACCAACTTCAAGCACCAGTGCAGACAGCAATACACTCCATCCACTCTAAACAACAGAAATTCACATGTAGTTTGGTAAGGTATTGGGTCAGGCTGTATCAGAAAAATCTGAGATGAACACAACACCCTTTCTGGAAATATTAATCCATATTTCAGATACAAGGGGGGTTTAGGTGTATTTTGGTTTACAGCTAAAGCACAGAAATCTTTCTGCCACACCAACTTCAGCTACAACCACCGGTGACCCCCTTCCCAGCCAGGACACGTTTGTTCTGTGAAGACATTATACAGAGCAGAGGGAATTGCCTAAAGTCGTGTGCTGCTCAGCTGTGATTTGTTATCAGACACGCCATGATTTTTCCCATTTTTCACGCTATCCTCTGCCAGCGGGCACTCGATAGGGATTTCAATATCATTTTTACTTGAACCATTGTCTTTGTGCACTGCAGAAAGGCAACTATCATTTTTCTCAGTATAGCCATTGGTTTTAGTCAGGGGGGGCTCCCGCTGACTGCAGCACAGCTGAGAGTCACAAGCCGTTGAGATGCAGGGTGAGCTGCACAGTAGCTGGGAGGTCTTGCGGTCAGTGTACTCGGGCTGGATGGTCACAGAATGGATCCCTGCTTCATGGAAAACCTTCCGGATTTTATAAGCAGCATCTTGGTAATCAGTAGGGTTTTGGCACTTGATATGAAGAGTAGCAATATTCTTCCCACCTGCAAGCTCCCAAACGTGCACCTCGTGAAGGCTGCTGACCCCTGGTACACGAGCTAGTCTGTCAGCTGGAAGACAGAAGAGAAAGATATTAGAGGGTTTGGTGTGCTGGCTAATTACTAGCTTTCTCATTAACAGACCTATCCAAAAGCAGTAGTCTCTGAACAAGCTTTTTAAGAGAGCTGTACTTAGTAAAATATGTCTACTACCAGCTGCCTCTAGATGACCACATGAGCAGGCCACCCTTCCTTTCCGGTTCATTCATTCCTTAGGCTCTCTAATGTCAGTTTACCAGATGTTCACAGAAGCAACATTAGAGCACCACTTCCTCGGCCAAGATCCCACATCTTCTCCTTTCTTTAGTCCTGAGAATGGTGGAATTCCAGAAATAACCAGTGCTACCCCACAATTAACCAGTGTGATCAATGCCTGAGAGCTACAAAATTAACCGGACTTAATGGATATTTCAAAGCTGTTTTGGAAGCCTTTTGGAAGAAGCTGCTGCATGGTGGGGAAATATTGTAATTCAATGTTGTTTCTTTCACAAACACCCCACACAAAGCATTAACAGCTCAAGACCTGCTATTTTTGATGTGTTGTTGGAGTACCACATTCTCAAAATGCATGCTTCAACTAATCCAGAGAGATTTAAGTCATGTTGCTAGGACACAGGCATGTGACTATTTCTCACAGTTTCTGAGAATTTAGAGCTATTATGAGTAAATAATCCAAACATGTCATTCCAGAAATAACATATGCATTGAAATATATCATTAAAATTAATAGCATTTCAACAACAAATTTGACTTACTTAGTAGTTGCATATTAACACCTTTGGGAACCATCTGCAACAAAATAATTGAGGTCTCCTTGATAAGTGGGAATGCAGAAGACAAGATGATGAACACCATAATTATTGTCAGGCTTGGATCGATGTAGCACTGCCAATTACATGGAGCATTCTCCAGAGGAAGTACATGGAAGATTGTAGCAGCAACTACCACAACCACAGATCCAAGTGCATCTCCCATAACATGCAAAAGAACACCTGAAACAAACAGCACAGTTCATTAGTGGGTTGTGGTTTGGTGTTTTGGGGGTTTTTGCTGTTTGGTTTTGGTTTGTTTTTTTTTGTTTTTATGGGGGTGGTGGTAGTGAGAATAATGCTGCATTTTTCAAGTCTGGTGACTTGATATGAAAAATGCAATATTCCAGGCATAAAATCATAACCAAGGTTTTCAATAACAGCTTTCAGAACAGAACAGCAAGGGAAATACTGACTCTGAACCACAGCTGCTTAAGTGGGATGCATTATTAAATATGGAGGGTACACTAGCAACTGTGGTGCAACTGCAATGCCATGGCAACGCAAAATGTGTTTGCTTAAATGCTTGCAGATTACTAAAATATTCTGGCACATTAAATCTCAATTCTCAATTAAAAATTGATGACTAAATCTATCCATTCTACCCTGGAAGCTGAGAGCCCCAGTAACAGTTATTCTCCTCCATCAGCTTCTATGACACTGATGAAATCTGAAAAATTACTAAGTGAAACCCAAGTCCATTCCTATGGCTCCAAATGCCCTTAAACTCCAATTTTCAGATCAGGCTTGATTATCAGTCATACTAAATCTTGTCCTACCAACACTACTACCTCTCAGACCCTAAAAAACCAACAACAACAAAAATCAGAATCTGGTCTAAGAGTCAGTCACATGGATGCCATGGTTTAATATGGGCCTGGACTACCCTAAATTGAGAGAAACACTGGTTACAACTTTTTACATCCAAGGCACGTTTTTGCACAAAAGCTAAAGACACAAAACAGGCTTTTGAAAGGGCAGCAGCTAAAAATATGTTATTACAACTATGATGACCAAAACAGTCTTCTTGCTATAAAGTACCAATAATCTAAGAACTCCTTTTTTCTTTTTTTTTTTACCACTTTACATAATCTTCCTGTCATTGCTCACATGCACTCCAGCTTTATCACTTTACTGTTCAGACTCAAATTTCATTCCAACCCATGCCAAATAACAGCTCTCCCTCCATATGAGGTTAATTTATTTGTCAATACATTGTATTCAGAGACTGTGAGAGAATAAAATTGACCATCTCCTTTTAATATCCCTATGACAAATACTTTCAAGAGCTTCACTTCAATTTAATCACTTCCTCTGGGCTGGAGAAGCTGTAAAAGGCTCCCTCTGAAACTCATTAACAACACAGCAAAGAGTCAAAACTCTTTGCTGATGCTTGACCCTGGATTAGACCTAGAGCTGTGCCTGTTGCTGCTGTTTCTTGCCAGCTCTGTGCATGAACATTGATCTCCTGTATGGGAAATGAAGGCAATGATCACCGGAGCTCCTCCTAATCACTTGAGGCAGATAAGAAAGTACAAGCTTCCAGTGAGTCCAGCTCTTTCTGCTGGAGTCAGGCATGTTCTGCCCCGTTTGGCAGACTCACACAGGGTTTTACTCCTCCTAACAGTGTTGCAGTGTTTCCTTTTCTTTTACAAATAATCCTGATTCAGCATAGGCTATCAACTAGGGCATTAACAAGAGGAACAGGCAGGATGCATTTGCCAAGGAAACTTAGCTAGCAAGCACAGCTTAAAAAGAACTCAAAAATGTTTCAGGATGTTTTCTTCGGAATTAGGAAAAAAGTAAGCCAGAATTTGAATAAATTACAAATAGAGAATATGGATTTTGGGAAAACATTTCTTTTACATTGCTAACATCATTAATATGTAGGTCTTGGTTATGCACCACATAATGAGGGCCCAGACAGAAATGAACCCATTTCCCCATCGATCCCCAAAAGCTCTGGTTATAAGAGAAGTGAAAATGAACTTTTATATTAAAGAAAGTCGGTATGGTAAAACCATAGGTAACACAGTTTCCAATAGCTTGTGCTGGAAAGTCTAACCTACTCTATATATGCCCAGGAAGCAAAAGAAATAATTTTACACTATCACAATCCTGCCAGGCAAAATGTTTGGATTCCTGTTCCTACCACTTTGAAACTCAAGGAAGTACCACCTTTAACAATCCATTTCGTCCCACCATGTTTTTCAGGGAGACTCCAATTCCGTAATGTACAGATTTTTTTTGTCAAGTGATCATGAAGTAACTATAGCTATGTATCTTACTTCAAAGGCAAAACAAAATATTTTGAATCAGAATTTTAAAGACACATATCTGTAGCATTGGCTACAGAAGCAAGGAATATTTGCAAAGACAATAAAAACAGATTTTGCAAAGAAGACATACCAAGGTAGCACCAGGCAAATAAGGCCTCCTCTAAAATATACTCATTGTTTTCTTATTCCTCTCTTCTCTCCCTCAAAGTGAGTTTGCTTCTCCTGCCTCAGTAATCTTGTGCAGTATAATGCCATAAGATCCAGTGACACCAACTTCTAGATAAGCAGGAAAGTGTTGTGGGTCTAGCAGATGGTTTAATTTCCAAAGATTCTTTCCTTGCAGATAGATTTCTGTAACTAACTCTGAAAACTCTTTTGAAAGATATGTAGACAGACACACATCAAAAAAAAAAAAAAATCCAGATTCCTGGCTGCTATATTGACCTCTTAAGCTGAATTCACGTGATGCCAACTTAGCACAACTTTGGAGGAATATCAGATACTGACAGGCAACCATAGGAAACCTGAAACTACCATTCTGTTTCACCTTTCTGACAGGCCTTTCCTTGGGGACAAACTCAATGTGTTCAATACACTCAGACACCTGCTTTTGGCTCTGCTCAGAAGAGATATGTGAATATGTATGCATATAAACACCTACACAGAGAGGGAGAGAGACACTTGGTTAATTCATTCCTAGAAGGACCTTATGAATTCACTCCACAGATACCCACAGATGTGTTGAATTACAGCATGAGAGAGTCCAATCCTGTTACAGACTCTTCTAGGGACAGGTTCAGAGCTCAAGGACCTGGAAATACACCATGCTGAAGCACCAGTTTCAGCACCATCTTCCTGGTACTGACAAAATATTACCAACCTCAGGATTTAGAGAAATGCTGCCTTCTGCCCAAAAGCACCTGAAAGTTGAAAAATGCTCCACTACTACAGCAGTGATCCTCAAAGAAGCACCTCATAGCTACCTGCTTTACCTTCTTATATGGCCTCTAGTGCCTTCAGCTTAGTGCAACAGGCTTTGCCTCCTTTCCAAAAAGTTCAGCTGCACTCTCTAAAGAATTAAAATCAAAATGTGAGCACACTTGGATCCAAAACAACATTGCACTATTTTGCTATTATCTATGCTACTTCATACAGCCAAAACCTTTCTGCTAAAGATAACTGGGTCCATATACATAGAAGTGTCCTGGGCTTTAGCTCCATTTCTTAATGATATTTGGGGGGGAAATCTGAAATGGAAACCAGAAAGCATTTAAAGTTAATATAATCTTAGCAGTATACCCCCATGGTGTACCTCTGATGTTCAAGGCTTCAGACTTTTTCTCTTTCTTCTTCTCAGACCCCTCCTCAGGGCTTTTTTGGTCATTTGGTGAATCACCTGCATTCAAAGAAGAAACGCTGTGTTGTGTATGAGTTCTACAAACAGAAAAAAACATCAGTCTTCTTAATAACAACTTATTTCAAAGATGACAAGAAGAAAAAAAAAAAAGGGGAAAAAAAAAGGGGAAGAAAAAAAAAAAAAAAAAAAAACCACGACCAAGTCAAAACATTTTCCATGCAGCTTTCTGTGCAGCGCTTCCTTCCCCCATGCCCAGAGGACGCCCAGCAGCCCGGTGTAAAGTACAAGGTGAAAGAGGCGCCGGGTGTTTGAGCAAGGTTGGAGCCGTTCCCCGGGGCCTAAGAGCAGCTCTGGGGCTCGGAAGGTGCCCAGAGGGTGGGTCCGGCAGCTCGACGGGTCCCGGGGACAAACGGGAGGGACAGAGGGGCCGGGGAGGGCCGCGGGAGGGAGCGGGACACGGGAGGAAGGTAGCACGGCGAGGATGCAG
>NW_008617053.1:0-4833 GCF_000691845.1 Merops nubicus | reverse complement strand
CTGGGCAGTTTGGACATAGTCTCGGGACCTCTGGACCAGCCTTTGACTTAGTCTCGGGAGCTCTGGAGCAGTTTGGATTTAGTATTGGGAGCTCTGAAGTAGGCTTTAGATTTAGTCTCGGGAGCTTTGGATCAGTTTGGACGTAGTTTTAGGAGCTGTGAAATAGTATTTTGGACTTAGTCTTGAGAGTTCTGGAGCAGTTTGGACTTAGTCTCAGGAGCTCTAAAGCAGCCTTTGGATTTAGTCTTGGGAGCTCTGAAGGAGGCCTTTTGACTTAGTCTTGAGAGCTCTGGAGCAGTTTCAACTTAGTTTTGGGAGCTCTGGAGCAGCCTTTTGGTCTTGGTCTTGGGAGCTCTAAAGAAGCCTTTGACTTAGTCTCGGGAGCTCTGGAGCAGGCTTTTGGACTTAATCTTGGGAGCTCTGGAGCAGTTTCCACTTAGTCTCCGGAGCTCTGGAGCAGATTGGATTTAGACTCGGGAGATCTTAAGCAGGCTCTTGAACTTAGTCTCGGGAGCTCTGAAGCAGTCTTTTGGACAAATAAGATTTGAGTCTGACCCTGATTCTGCTTGAGAGGCATTCCCTCTCTGAGATGTCTTTGGGCATTTAATTTGTTTCTTTTTCTTACTCACAGGAGCAACCTGTACTGGTGCAGATTTAGGGTGAGTTTCTGCAGAGGCTGTTGGTGTTGCTGCAGTGCTCGATGTTGGAGTTGGGGCAGCAGCAGTTCTTGTTGGGGGGTCTGGAGCAGCAGCAGTGCTCGTGGTGGGGGCTTGTGGAGTGTGGGCAGAGACTTGTGGAGCCTGGGGAACTGTAGTGTCTGGTTTGGGAGTGACATACACTCTTTAAGTTGAGGTGGCTGCCCGATGCATATGGCTCCATTTACTCAGCACAGTTTGACACCCCTATCGGACCCATCTTCACAGTTTGGATCCTCATCACTCTGCTATCTGTTAGGAACACACTGCCCATCGCTGTACACAAAGTCAGATTTGGCACACATCATCCTCATGCAGGCACTTCTAATACTGCTATCACCATCCTATCTCCATAGTAAGGAAGCATAGTGTCCATCATAGAATATGAGATTATTTACACTTTGTCCTTGCACTCTTGGTGGCTCTGCATTGGGTTGTTAGAGACTGTATCTGCAAATTTGGTGTAGTCATGCACACAAAATGAGTCTCCATCTTCCTGATGGGCCTATTGTTTAGAGTATGTAGTGCATCTATGAGATGAATTCTCCACCTGGACAGGTTTCCATCTCCTAGCTTCCTTAACTGCTCCTTTAATAGCTCACTCATCTGTTCAATCAGTCCTGCAGATCCTTGGTCCTTGGGTAAAGGTCCACTGTAGTCCATCTGACAGATTTGTCCTGGCATTTTCCATCTCCTGAGTTCTCCTTTCCTATCCTTTGAATTTCTTAGGATTTCCATAAATTAAAGAGGCCTCCGCTCTGGTATCAACTAAGGCTTTTACCGTTTTTGAGGAATGTTTTTTCCAGAATATTTGCAGCTCCACATGGGGTTGCCGGTCCTCCTGCACCCACTGTACCAGACCATGGCCGATCTGAGTTGCAATGCTGCATTATTTTGACAAAGGGACTGAATAGGGAGAAATTGGTTAACAGAAACTTGCTTAATATTAGCAGTTTAAAGAGAAGCTAACACCCACAATAGCTTAGCCAAATAAGATAATGATTAACTTTAGCATTCATACAGTTTGTATAGATCTTTGTACATAGGAACTGAAGCCAGAAGGCGCAACTATTTTCTTGGTCTCAGAACTAGAAATAACTCGTTAGCTAAAACATTATTTCCTCTTCTGCAAGCCAAATCAAAGTGAGCATGCACAGACGAAGAGAGCTTAACTAGCGAACACCATGATGAAGAGGAGAAACGATCCCTGGATGAAGTAAACGACCACCGCAGGGACTGCAGTAATAACTTTAGGACGCTGGATGGTGCAAGAGACTGCGAAATCACAAGCTGATACAAAGTGGGAGATGATATAATGACTCCGGTGGAAGGGGGTTGAGCTTTCTGGTAATTGTCATGTATATGTATGTCTAACTTGCACAAAAGTTTAGCGCTTGACTTTGAGAGATGCGCATGTTAGACGGAGTGATCCCCTGTGCGCCCAGCACTGCAATAAGGAATACCTGCTTAACAGTAACAGTTTTTGCTGTTGAGTGAATTTCTCCGTTTCAGTTTCATTAAGTTCTTTCCCAGGATACAGATCAGAATACAGCCGCCAATCGTTCTTCTCCCCTGGAACAACTGATCCATTGGCAGGGAGCTTTCCATGGGCAAATATGGAGTCCTGCTGAGTTTCCAGAGGAGATGCCGAAGGCTGAATTGCTTCTGAATTCTTCGCCTTATATCTCCAGAGAGCTTTCCAGAGAGAGAGACTCATGATCTTGCCCCAACATCCTGAAGTGGAAAACCCCTGATACAAAAGTATAGAACTGAGGACCTGACTAAGGAGACCTTGTAGATAATTGCAGGACAAAGAGCTCACACTTATCTTTAGGCCTGAAATGATTAGCATGTAAATAACAGGAGCCAGCTGTTTAAAATTTAAATAACAGAAATTATTTGTCTTTGTAAGAATTTGCGAGAAAAAGGAACCCCATTGTGTAGAAACCCCTGATACAAAAGTATAGAACTGAGGACCTGACTAAGGAGACCTTGTAGATAATTGCAGGACAAAGAGCTCACACTTATCTTTAGGCCTGAAATGATTAGCATGTAAATAACAGGAGCCAGCTGTTTAAAATTTAAATAACAGAAATTATTTGTCTTTGTAAGAATTTGCGAGAAAAAGGAACCCCATTGTGTAGAAACCCCCAGGACAATCTGAAACCGGTTCTGTGGTCACAAGGACAGAAGGACTCAGCAATTTGTGCCAGGGGCAAAAGTATGCCATGAGGGAGACATACAGCCTTCCTCCCTGAAGACCACCAAGACGACTACCGGACGGCAATGCGCAAGCGTAAAGAGGATGAAACTTATGACAATGAGTACCTAGAACTAATACCCACCCCCCCCTTCCCAGAATACTAATGACTATGTGTGAACTGATATATGAATATGTATGATTCCACCCCATATAAGCCCAGCTTTTTGTCTCTTTGGGGTGCAAGTTTGGAGGAGCGATCCCCCTTGCACCTGGTGTTGTAATAAACATACCTGCTTTATAACCCTCCCAGAGTTATAGAGTTTGTTTCCGCACATCAATTTGGCACCCCAGATGGGACCCTCTCTGCTCGGCTGCAGGACCGGTTGAGAGGGGGGTGTCTTTGGCACGCTCCCAAGGACTTCTCAGAAGAGCTCCTTCCCTTGCCTGATCACTGTGGGAGCAGACAAGGACCATCATTGGACCAGGTATGTGGGTTTAAAAGGGATACCTGTAAGTTGTGAGGAGACATCCTACGCAAGGTAAAGAGCTGTGTGTTTGCCCCTAGGTGGTTGGACCCTGGGTAGTAGGGGATTGAGTCCCCTAAGTGGGAAGGACAAGTGCAGTTATCCTTGTCCTTATGAATCCTTTTTATAATTGTCATCTTATTCATCTGTTACAAGTGCCTGGCACCGTGTATATTTTGAGCTCATGGAAAACTGAGTGATTTGGGCCCAGTGGTGGTCAACCTATGTCTAAGTCTGTGTTTTACTGATCTTGCTGCTAATACTTTGTGTCTTGTTTTGGGAATTGTGGGGGAAGTATTAATGTTAATTTTGTTGTTGGCATTTTGTTTTCTGGTTTGGGAATTGTGGGTTAGACATTTTTAGTGTTCTTTTGATAGGTATTTTGTATGCTGGTGTTAAATAGAAGTCCCTCTGTATGTTGAATGTGTGAATAAGAGTGATTGAGATGCAGCATTAGCTGCGGAGTGAGTGTGGACTCCTGATCAGCAGTTCCAACATCCCGTGAGGGGCTTGGTTGGAGACGGACGAAGCAACTTGAAGATTGTGTTGTTTTTATATGGAAGGAAGTGCGGGGCATGATACTATAAGACTTCCCTGAGGAGAGCCCAAACTAGTATATGCCCATTTGGTCATAGGTGGTGTTTGTATATTTGAGCAAAGTGCTCCCAGTGTTAGAAATACATCATCTCCCCCCTGGAGGGCAGGAGAGGCTGTAAATTAACAATGGGAGGAGGACAGATGACGGAGGTCCGTGTGTGGAGGAGGATGTCACTGACATAGGGCAGCACGTTCTTCCTGTGGCTGAACTTCTCCCACAAAGCTTCCAGCTTCCAGCCTCAGCCACCTTCTTGTTCTTTCGTACAACCTTTTATATTCTTCACCCCCACACACAACACACCTATGTGTGCTTTTTCCTCTACTGGGATAGGTCAGTACACCTTAGCACTCCACACACAGCTGCAGTCAATCAGGGATGAGGCTCGGCCACAGCCCCACTCCAAACCACCATGAACTGTGTGCCCACAATTCCGCCTTTTTTTTTTTCTTTTAAGTAAATGCCATGTCTACTATCCATCTACAGGGCTCTTGCAGAGGAAATAAACATGGTATAAGTAGATCTCACTAGCTCTGGAATGCATCCATGTACTGACCTTAATCCCTTCTCCAAACCTACACTATATCTCCTCAAATCCCCACAATCATCAGCCAAAGGGTTATATTAACAGAATCAACACCATGTAAGTCTACCAATAGTTATACAATATCAACAACAGTAATTAACATCAGTAATTCTTCAAATCCCCACAGCTTATGATTTTATCAGCAACACATAAGCAACACCATGAAGTTCTAATACAATATTAACATCAGTAATTACGTAACATTACAAAGTAACACACAAAGATTTCCA
>NW_008617052.1:35365-151011 GCF_000691845.1 Merops nubicus | reverse complement strand
GGCATCCCCGGCTCGCCCAGCCCCGCGGCCAGCTCAACCCGCCTCCCATCCCCCTTCGTGGTTTGCATTTGCTGCAGTTTCTTGCTGCAAAACCCCCTTCTTCAGTCTTGTTCCGGTTGCCTTGAATGAGCTTATTTGACAGCTAAAAAACAAATTATATCGAGGGCTTGCAAATCTGTCCCTCCACCCTCAAATCAATCCTCTTTCTCACTCACTTTCCCTGTGTCCCCTCTGCATTTCAATCCTTCCACTGCCTACATCGTGAACCGGTGCCAAGAGCCGAGGCAACCAGGGCTGTTACATGAAAGAGTCGCTTTATGTCTGTTTAAACCGCAGTATCCTATTCAAATAGACCTTATTGTTCAAAGGCACGGATCCAAAGAGAAAAGGATCAGAGAACAGGGTACCACACTTCACAGCTCCATACATTGGCTTTCCCTTACACAGCTATTCACCCTAAAGAATCCCTCCCAGCCCAAAATCGCATTCAGCCGAAGATGTGACTTGGTTGCTGCACATCAGCAGGGTATAGGCTGAGCCAAAGTCAGCCAGCCCTGCACCGAGAACAATCTACAGGCATAATAAAGTCATTGAGGAGATACAATCCCACTTTATTCCTGCTTAATAAAATAATATTTATTGCAAATCAAGGGTTTCCTCCCAAGTACGTTTCCTTCTCAAAACCACTATGAGTTAGGGTCAAATGCTTTCAAAAAAATACAGCATTTATTTGCTAAATGGACAAGGCTGATGAATGCAACACAAACCATCGCTGCCATCACCAGCTTCTTTGATTACAACCCATCCCTAACAAGGCAGCATTTGCAGGTTCTGGTTAACAGCCCGTTTCTAACCTCTAGCACTCACTTCACTTCTCACCTTGCAAAATTACCTCTACTATAAGCGAAATCCTGCCTTCGGTGTGAGCACCCACCAGGAGACAAATCCTGCTCTGCACTGCCACCCGCAGACAGAGCCCGGCTGGAAGGGCTCTGCTGCCTTCAGACTTCACCGCCCTCCACATTCGCTGCAGGTATTTAGCCGACTTATTTTTTATATTCTACTTATCACACAGTACCTCACCCTCCCTGAAACATCCTCGAGTTCCAGCTTCATCTATGGAACAGAGAGCAATTCACAGGTATGAACCAAAGTCCTCACAATACCTTCCTGGTGGAAGAGAAACAGACCCTGACAAAAATGAAGGACTTCAGAGTTTTGACACAAAGCCACATCCACAGGGCTCTTCTCTTTCTCTCTCCCTTCTCTCTCTGCTGTGCATCATGCTTCAAAGAACACAGACAGGACCCTGGCTCATAAACACAACCACTGGTGATATGAGGAACTACAGAAGGTGTTTGAACTGGGAGCGTGATCACCGTCTCTAAAATATTAGTGCCACAAGGAGTAATATGGTACAGGGGGAAAAACCCCAAAACATATCACTAAACTCCACACAATTTGTTTCATTTTTTTCCTGTTTTAACCACATATTATCACTACTGGGGGCAAAAAAAAAAAGCATTTATCTGAGCATAACCATGAGTTCAGAGATAGCTATGAATAATATATCTATTAGCAAGAAACTGCAGTCACTATTTAACTTAAATGACAGGAAAGTTCCACTCTGGATTATCTGAAAGGAGATCAGCACAGAGCCAAGATCTTCATGTACAGTGTAATCATTTTGGTTGTAAAGCATTCAATACACAGTTGTTGCATCTGAAGGTGTGCACATATTTTTTTTTAAACTTTAAAGAAATACTTTGCCTGGTACTTTCATATCTCGATCAAGTTTTATAGCCCAGCACCCAAAACACCACAAAGGATTTCAAAAAGAAACAGCCCCCAAACAAAATTCTGCAGCCCTAATGCTGGCAAACATGCAAGCTCTGAAACTGAGACCAAGTCCTTCTTCCATGGCAGGGGAAGGGCTTACAAGGTGGCTAAAGGTACTCTCCCTATCCATCAGAGGGGCAGAAGGAACCCAGGTTTCTGGAAACCTGGAGAAGTTACAGGAGGTCATGACCAGAAGCACTGCAGTGGCAGCAGCACCATGGGCCCAGCTAACCTGGGTGGCACATGGGCTGAGAGATGGTCACAGCATGAACAGAGGGTGGCCAAGCAGAAAAAAAAGGTTCCACTGTTGAGAGATGTGTATCAAAATTAGTCCCCCGTCCTCTTCGCTGATAGAGCCAATTTCTGTGGCACATGCTGTGGAGGGTGGATGTGGAGTGGGCTGTGAGAAGTCTCAGGGACAGAAACCACGCAGCAAAGATGGAATATGTCGCTAGAGGGGCCTCAGACAGAGATGCTGCTCCTCTTCAGGCTCTGTCAAAATAAGAGTAAATGCTGAAGCAAGAACACCCCCTTCTACCTGCACTGCTTCCCTCACACAAGGCCTCTGCTCTTGTCAGTGGGAATATGAGGAACTGAGGGCAAGAGAAGGGAAAAGGACCAGAGAGACAGTCCTTTATGCCCTCCATGAGGCTTCGTGGCCTGCAGACACCTGAGAAGTGACAGAGCTCAGGTACAGGGAGGCAAGGGCAGCTGAAGACTAGAGTCTTTTTGGAGATCTAGGCTAGGAAATGCTCTCAATCACATAAAAGAACTCCAGTGTCATTTCAGTTCCTGGGGCTGCAGCTCGGTGGCGGGTTCCAGCTGTTACCCTCCCCAGCAGCTGCCAGAGCCCAGGGTTCTGTGGTTGCCATGGCTCTTCACCACCAACACAAACCACCTCGGAAAGAGACCGTTTGTGGCTGTGAAGAGGCTGAAGGATGCTCCTTGGAAGCAAGTGTTTTTCAGCTCAAATGGTAACACCTGAGGGTCCATTCCCACTGGGACCTTTCCCTAGGCATATCTGGATCCACAACAACACTCCCCAGGATGACCTGGACAAGGCCTGCCATGAGATCTGGAAACGTGTTCAGCGACTCCCTGAAGAGCTGCAGCCCACACCACTGTGGCATCTCCTCTGCTCAGACCTCTCTGGGACCCTTCAGACAGACAGCACCAACTCCCAGAGCAAGTAAGTGATCTTTAGTGCTGCCTGAGCTCTAGGGGAAGAGGCTGCTGCTGCTCTCCTTTTTACACCTTTCCAAACTAGGTTTTGTAACCCGTGTACTGAAAGCCTGGGGCACAGGGCACATCGATTGCTGTCTGACAGCCTCCTAACGAGGTAAATTATTCCCACTTTTTCCTCTCTAACCCATTTTCTTTGGAAAAAGTGTGTCCCATGAAATCTGACTACTTCAAATTCTGAAGCACCATAAGCAGCTGCTGCATTCGCTTCCCCACAACATTTAAAGAAAAACAACCACAGACATCAAAATATTTACAGGAAGAAGTGAAAGCAGTATTCAAAGGAGCAAAATCGAAAATTAAAGTGTTATAAGGAAGCTACTGTAAACAGCTGATCTTTACAAAGAAAAGCTGAATTTAGCACAGAAAAATTTATGCCAAATCATGTTTCACAGGACAAATAGCAGTCAGAGGGAAGCATGCTCTTCAGATTAATGGGATAATATTTACTGTCTGCTCCTGCAATAGAAAGTAAAATTTATAAATCCAGCTAACAAGCAGCAGCCGTTAGCATAGGTCCAGCTCTTGAAGGCCAAGCAAACCTGGCCTGCGTACCACGGTGTGCACAGTGTGAACAGTTATTCCACCTTTTAAAAAAGATAACTTCACAGTCAAGGAAATAGGTAATTTTACAGATGGAGGCACAGAAGGGAAAATACCTAGCACTGTGTCAGACAAACCAAGGAATTACATCTTTGAGTCCTGGCTCCTTTCCTTTCTCCTCCATATCCTAAATAAGCCAAAATTTTAAGTCTCCAAAATAAATGCAGGAAGAGAGAAGTTGGGTAAATCAAGAACAACTAATGAAGCCCATGGACTCACCTATAGTGGTAGGTTAAAATATACAGCTGAAGTGTCTTTAGCATTAGCACATGCTCAGTTAGCCACATATTTTGGTCCTGTTAGTAACACAGAAGTATTAGGGAAGAAGGAATCATACGAAGAGGTGAAGAACTATGAACTACTAACAATCTTATTAAAGAACAATTGTTTATATGTTGTTAACATCACATTTTACTCTCAAAGGATTATAGATCCAGTCTTTAGCAGTAGGTCTACTACAGCCAGGCCAGCCTAACGACCATGACTGGTAGCTACTCAGCCTGCAATTACCCTGAAGCTAGTACAACTGGGCAGAGACAGATGATAAAATAGTTTTCATTTTGCTACTCTGCTGTGAGGTTGTGAACTTCAGGACCCCTGCAACCAAGGCAGCAGCCCAGACACAGCCACGAGAGGCTGAGACAAACTCAGCAACTTCTGTTTAGCTGAAATCAAGAGGACAGCAAAGTCCAGTGGCTGAAGTACTATGCTTGGGTTCAGAATAACAATCTACTCATTGTTCATCTCCTGATCCACTGAGTTGAGTTACCTTTGGCAAATCATCTGGCCATTTTTCCCAGCAGCATTTTCCTGTAATTAGCCAACAGGCTCTTCAGGATAGAAGTGCCCTCTGCACACACACTTGTACAGCAAAGTATGTTGATCATCAGCTGCTCAAAGACCCCAGAGTCACTGAATCCTCCAACAATAGCCAAACTGAAGTGCTAAAACCAAATTACTGCACAGAGTTCAATGAACTGCTTTAAAATGGAAGCAATTCAAATGAGACAGCCCTAAGATTTCTACCTTTAAGGCAGAAGCTTCTGTGCCTTACCCTGGCTACCTCTGTTACTCCTGAAAGACTCGTAGAAAGAGAGATTAGGAAAATTCTTTCAGTAAGTAAAGGTGTTACCTTCATGAGCTGCAAGAGCATCAGCAGCCAAAGATAACACCACCTTGCTCAATCTGGCAATACTTAATTATTTTTTAAAATATTGATTTATGCAAATTGCTAGTATGCTCGTTTTAAAAAATATCTGGAATCTTTTGAACAAAGATTCACCTTCCTGGCTTTGGTCTGGAGAAACTGGATACAGAAGAGCCAGGTTATTGAGAACACCCAGAGCAAGTGGTGACAGGAGGAACCTCTTTTGTTGAGGATGTCACCTTTTGCCAACATAAAGGAGCTTAAAACATTCCATGGGAAGAGGATAGAGCTTCACAGGCGAGCACCAGAGCTAGGAACCTGACATGCTGCATTCACACCTTCAAACATATTCACACAGGACTCCAGTCACCTAGCATCCAAATCCAAGAGAGACAAGAAGCATATTGCCATCTCAGGCCTCTCCAACTACAGACATGGCACAAAGGCCAACAGGTTGTGCAAAGCAGAGGGGACCCAAAAATTTGCAAAATTTGAGTAAGACCTGAGTAAGAAGTTACAGAATCAGGGCTGCAGCCTGTGACGCTGCCAGAGACAAGAGTCCCACTGAAAAACAGGGCAAAAAGTTGTATGAAATAAGCTGTACTCAGAAATAGCCCAACAATTTTCTGTTTTCATATTCACAGTATAAATCTGTTGAGGTTTTTGTTAAAGAGAATATCTATGTTCTTTAAAAACTAGGGGGGAAGCAGCATCCTATTAATTATAGTGGTACTATGATTAGAGATAATTAGATACTTTTACAATTTAGAATTTCCTAATTTTAGCTGTTTATGAACCATATCTCTATGTGTGCACAGAGCATCAGTCTTTCCCTCAAGCTAAGAAGAGTACATTGATAATACATTAAATTATTGAACATAGTTGGATATGAAAAAGCAAACTGGAATTCAAATCCATGTTTTGAGTAGGTGACAACAATAGGCACTAATTGGTATTTTGAGCAGGTAACCATTATAGGCACTTAGGTGTGCCTTAAAAGAACATAAGATTGTTCAGCATACCCACTGTAAGGCCCCAGAGGACTCAGGGGGCACAGAAGTGCTTTGTGATGCACTCTACAGATTAAACCATCTGACATCTTATCTTGATGTATCAAAGATGGTTGACAAGCTACAAATGGAACCACACCCAGCTCTGCGAAAGCCTCACAGGCAGTAACTGAATTGTAATGACAAGTCAGTCCAAGGAAATTCAGGCACTCACCCTGTAAAGGTTTAAGGATCCACTGAGCACTAGAGATTACAGCCATGCAAAACCAGAGCCTGGAGAACAAACAAGGTTTCTCCCATCAGGGACACTAGGATGCAATGCATACAATCCAAGACAATTTTCACATCCATCATCATGGGGTTAAATTTACCATCTTTGACAGACTACATGAAAACCACCACAGGGCTTGGCTGTGTAACTAAAGGCTTCTCCACTTTACAAACCCTTGTGATAACTTCAGTAATGATTACCAACTACTCCTATAGTATGGCACATGGATTCTCTTGGGCTTTCCTCCTGGCAAGTGTAATGCACCTCAAAGCACGTTAACTCATTCACACCCACTGCCAGCAAAGAATCACCTTGTTAGACAAATCTTCAATTTTGTTTACAATCAAAATGTATTTCAACTCACAAACATTTTTAAGCCTATATTCTGTAATAATTATTTGTGCACCTATAATGCTGTGACCCAACTTCAGTTATTCTTGGATAGATGCATTAACTAAGATTTTTTTTTTTTGCCTCTTATTTGGTCCTTTACATGTAAAACAGTGTCAAAGATGAAATTTTATCCTGGTTAAGGAATGCTTGAGTCTTACAGAGAACACTAATGAGACAGAAAAGTAAGGTTTAAGGGGTGTCATGAAAAGCAGCTTCATTTTTAGCCAAACCTCTTCTAACAGCAGCCATATTCCACCTTCTTACAGCAACTACCTGCTCGATGAACCAGAGGGACTCGAATGTATCTACAAAGCAGTGATCGGAAACAGGGAAAGGGAGATGAAATTAAGAGCTCTCTGTGATGCTCAGCTTTCTGCTAAATCCGTTATCCCCAGCCTGTATTCAGGAAAATCCCCCAAGCCCAACAAGGGGCTGGAGGACAGCAGCGTGACAGGCGCTCACAGCACACCGGGCAGCAAGCCAGAGACGCCGGTTCTGCTGAAACGTCCAGACACTGCCAAAGGTGCCAGGAACCAGGTAATGGCTGAAGAAACAAAGGACGAGGAGGGGATCATCCCGAATGGCATGTTGAGCTGTGCCAACAGCAGCACAGTTGTGTCCTCACCAAGTCAAACCATGGGACAGCAGCGGCAGCTCCCAGTGTTTGCCAAGATCTGCTCCAAAACCGATCCCGACGCAATCACAAAGAGTCCAGGTATGGATCTGGGCACAGTCCTCAAACACTGCATGGTCCCCTTCAGTGAAAACGTTCCACCCATGAATGAAGAGAATGCATGTTTACTAATATCTTTAACCTTGTTTTGTTTTACAGTAACTACTGTGATGCAAGATAAAAAACACATTCAATACACTGGAACTACATCAGGCTTTTCTACTGCTACAGTGACCACAGGATTAAATCAACCAGTGTGGCAGAGCCAGAGCTTCCTGCCACTTCCCATCTTTTCCAGCCACTTAAACTTTCCACAGTTCCAGGTAATGGAAACTAGACCCACATTTTGGGAGAAGAGGGTCAAACCCCCCCAGGCCTATGCTGACAGACCCAGGGCACTACCTGCTGCTGTTCTGACAGGTGCTTTCTGACTTGGAGGGCAGAGTAAGCAAAGAGATTGCTCTCCTAAGTAGCTTTGGGCCACAAACAAAGCTCTGACAGCACACGTAACTGTCCTCTGAGCTGGCTGTGATGGTATTCCAGGGTGAGGTGTTACTGACACAGATACTGAATGCTGATCCCTCTCAGCTGGCACTGGTTTACATTGTATCTTGTCTTTATAAATATTTTATCTTGTATTTACAAATATTTTGATGTAATGGTTCATTACAAACATTTAATTTCCCTGTTTACAGACTGGGATACTGCTGTCTTAGTCTAGTGAAACAGGACCTCATTCCAAAGTAAAAAAGCCAACTAAGATTAGGAAGATGTCAAATGGTGAAATTGAAAGTTATTAAAGGAGTACAGGGAATCCCAAGTAGCCATGGCTTTCTATGGGCTATGCTCACCTAGTTCCCTTTGATGACACAAAAAATAAAACGCAAACCACAAAAGACACCAGAAAAAGCTACAGTTCTCCAGCAGGACTCAGTTTATCCCACAAGCTGTACAAAAATAGCCTGTCATAAAAGACAGGATTGTGTCTCTACCCTCTGAGCACATGTTTGCTGGACTGAGCTCCCTTGGACGCTTACAGTCTGAGAATTTTCTTTTTTTCCCATGAAATCGATGCTTAGGAGCACAACAGATACCCACTTAACCCAGGATAAGCACCCAGACCCTCCACCTCTCTGTAGTCAACAGGGAACTGAATTTTTCCCTCAAGTGGAAAGCAGACTCCTTACTCTGGAGGTCTCAGAGACAACTTTTGCCCAAAGCTAAGAAATATGCTTATCTCAACCTGCTTTCTTTGAGCATAACATTCTCCTAGAAAGCTTACACAAAACTAACTAATGGACCAACTTAAGACTGCTTTAAAAATCATGTCTTACATGTGCTTAACAGGGTCCATATCAGAGGGCAAGGTTCCCGTATCCACAAGCTCTGCACCCTTCCTTTGGATGCTATTCAAGACAGGTATGTTTAAAAGGTTATGAATATGCTTTAATTTGCAGAACACAGATCGTACCACGATAGATCAGTCAGAGCAGTTTGTAATGAGCCAAGATTGACACTGGTGCCATCACAAAAACAGATTTAGTGGCAAGCTGCTGAACTGGTCTAAGTTAACACAGTTTGCAAGGGCACTGCGTGCTGCAGAGGGCTCAAGAGATGGCCTTGAGCCTCTACCTGAAAACACTGCTTATGCCCTGGCTTTGTATCAAATCAGGAGAGACCACTGCACATTTGAAAAGGAATTTTCAACAACTCCAACCTGCACGTGTGGGGTTACTGCCTTGTCAGCATTCCTGTCCCACTCTTCTTTTTTATGTGTGCTTTTTTCCTCCCCAGGTGGCTCCCTACAGCCCCCAGCAGTTTTTCCAGCCACCGTACGCGCCGATGTCGAACTACGTCACTGTGGTGCAGCCTGGGTACCCATACCAGCACCTGAGCCCACCATCCCTACCCAGGAACATCCAGGATCTATCTCCCATGCCCAGCGATGGGATCCAAAATCCTCTCTCTCATTCTTATTGGTATGGCCACGCAGATTTTCCTATTTTTCAGTACTTTAGAGAGTTGGTTGTTAGTTGCTAGAAACCTGCATGGAGCTGAAGATTTAATTGGCAACTGGGTTTCTGAATTATATTCTCACTAAATTCCAAACCTAAACAAAAGACAGGATTTACTAGAAGACCTAAATTCTAAAATAATTCTGATACAAAACTGGAGTTTTGGGTGAATGAAGCTGAAAGCCTTGTGCTATAGGAGATGCCACCTACCGTGTCCAATCAGTATTATGGATGAAAAGTATAAACAAAGTTAACAAAAAGTAAGTGCCTCAACATGATAGAAATCCAAACATTTTGACACTGGCAGAATGAAATTAAAGGATTGGTTTTGATACCGTTCTATATAAAAAAAAAAAAAGTTAAAATCAATGTATTCCAAAGGTCTGGTAAAATAATCTCCAGAGATTCAAGTTCTATATATAATTTTCTGTTAAATGCTTATAGGATAGACAGGAATAGCACATACTCCTTCCCCAGATCACCTTCCCAAAAACCATGCTATACAAAAAAAGCAGATAAATGATTCCAAGAGCTCTGTTATTAGGAAGAAAAATAAGTAATTTGAAAGTTAGATGCAATCCCCTGAGACTTGACTAAATTTCTTCTTCTGTTTCAGGTTTAGTTCTAGACCTGGAGGAGCTGTGGTGACTAACTGGAACTACCTCTCCAGTGAGAGCTATGTAAAATTTTAAGTGAACCTATTTTTCCTATCTTAGTATTCATAATAAAAACTGTTATCTATGTATTGGAAGTCCCAGGGTCTATAAGGATTTCACGTTTCCCCCAAAGTGAACACATCCATGTAGAATAATCCCCTATGACTTACATGGTAAGAAACAGCTGCATGACAATTCCCCTGAGGTTTTTGGAGGGATGACTAATAAGAAGGGGCATTTGTTTGGTTTGTAAGATGGAGGCAAATAATAAAAGTGTTTTACTTACGACAAATGCCCGAGTATTTAGAACTGACCATTGGTACAACAAAGATGCTTGACAGAAAAGAGTCTTGGCCAGAAAACGTCAGAGATAGTAACTTCAGCTGTTTAGCCAAAGTGAGATAAAGAGAACTAGATTTAATAGCTGGGTGGTGCAGTTCCATGTATGACACATTCCTGTCTTCACACCTCAAGCTCCAATGCTAACCCAGATGGCAATCTTTTACCATTAAAGAAGATCAAGACAAAAAGCTTACACAGAGAATCCTGTTTAACTCTATTCCCTTGGTTATTTAAGTCAGGGGTTTCAAGGCTCTAACTTTTGACAATGAGCCTTTGCCCCTCTGAAGCAAAACAGCTTCTGCCTCCTCTGGAGTCTGCCCCGTTACTGTGAGGCCAGCACGGCCTCCTCCAGACAGCCAAGGGCTCTGGCTATCTGTCTGCCAGATCTCAGCCACACTTTGCTGGGTCAGAAGCAGCAGAGTGATTAGATGGGATCCTACAGCCTGCATGATACACGTCAGAACAAATTACCACAGAAGTCTCTCCCAGCCTTAAAACTAGTGAATATGGTCTCGGTCACAAAGATCTGACAGTTTGCAATCACCTAGCAGTATGAAAGTCAGTCTGCTCTTAAATTCAAGGAGACATATTCATACTTTGCTTAAGAAGGATATTGCACCCATACAAGCCAAGATGTGAAATTAACTCTTTACGCTGCTTAACGAAAGCCTGGGTGTTTTGCAAATAGTTACAGGTCCTACAAAGGGGAGAGCACCATTCACTGCTGGAGCAGTGGGACCAAATATGCTCAACCTCTGCAGGCAGTCAAAGCACTGTGTAAGAGGACAGACTTGACAGTGGCTCATAATTAAAGGACAGCATCCATCCATTCACTGAGCTTTAGAATTGGCCCCAGATACACAAACATCAGATTTTCTTCTCTCCTCCCAGTAAATAAAACCAATCTTGTAACTTAAAAAAACTTAGCCCTTTCTTCCCTTTAATCCTGTCTAATGTAAATAGTACAACTTAGTTGTGTAGACTCAGCTGAAGCTAGTAAAGAATTCGTGCACAGTATGTTTACTCTTATAAGGCTGATAAAACAATTTTACAGTGACTCTTCAGGTGACATTTTGCACATTATAACTAGTTTACTCCTCATTCTTCCTCTTTCCACACTGCATCAACATCTGTCTTGGGTTTCCCAAATGGCTGAGGTGATCTAGGACAATTTATAATAAACTGATGCTTTGGCAAGATGTGCCCACTAGTCTTTTTTTCTCCACATACCACTCTAGGCCAAATTTCAACTAAGATAAATTAGAGAAGCAATTAGGAACCTCTAGTGTTTCCACAAAGCATCAACATCCCTCACTCTCTTTGCCTGGTGGGTAAGGTGACAAGCTGATAACATAACACCACCTGAAAGACTAGTAAAGTAATACCAAGACAGCCAGGAGAAATCAAACCCAAAGCCCGTATTTTGCTTACGAACTCCCACCAGTATCAGCAGCAACCATCCAAAATACCTCATTCCAATGCACCTCATATCCAAGAAGCCTGGAGGAGAGGATACAAGCACAGGGACCACCCGTGTCATTTCACCAACGCTGGACTTGGCAGTGACAGGTAATGAACACGATGTATCACTCCTGTACCCCAGTTCAGGCTAGAAATCAGGGACCTGAAGATTAGCCAAGACGCAAAAGTGAGCTACCCCCAGGGTCCTGGGAGGAATGAGGCCAAAGGATCATTAAGGCACCAGGGGCCTGAACTGCAGCTGGACCCCTCAGTAACACTCAAGCAGGACTGCATGAGCTTGCTGCCCAAAACACTTGCCCCATTTTCAGCACAGGATCAAAGACACCTAAGAAAAATGTTTGCCAATATTTTTCTTTCTTCCTCATTACCCAACATGTGACTGTGGCCTCCATATATTCACATACACTTTTCTACTAGCATGATCCTTTTTTGCAGCTCCCAGTGCATCCCAGTACTACCTGATGCCACATGCAGCTCCCCAGAGAAATCCTTATTTCTTCCATAACTCAGTCCTGAATGAGTTCCTCCTGCAACACACCCTCTGTATCCTCTATTATGTCTGTTACAGGCTTCCTTTCAAAAACAATTTTACAAAACAAAATAATTTACATATGTTTTTCAAAACCTAAACCTGGATCAGAATTTGCTTTGGCTAAAGTCAGATACATTCTGGCCCAGTAAATTCCCATTTTAAGTAGAAGAGAAGCTTGGATTTTTTAATTTTTTTGTTGTTGTTGTTAAATCCACTGGCTGTTTTTCTCCAATATTCCTAATGTAATTAACATAACAAGATAAAGGAATCATCAAGTCCTTTTCCATTTTTCTTCCTTTATAAAAGGACTGATGACAAACCGGGAATCAGAATCTGTATTGAATTACATTTGCCACAAAAGAGTTCATTAAGTAATAGTACGCAATAAAAATCGTCTGTCAACTTGAAGGATAGACCAAATCCACTTAACAAAACAGCTGCTTATTTTCTAGAGCACTCTATAGCTCATAAACAGTCAATATGAGCAAGGAGAAATACTGAGACAAAAGGAAACCAGGAACAGTTCAAATACCAGCATGCTAAGCCACAGTTCCATGGCTCTTACCTACATGCATGCTACGACTGTGCAGAAGACAAGACTTTGCCCATGGCACCCCGATTTCTCACTTATAGTGGTGGCAATAGCTCTTTTAACCAGAAAAAGGATTATGAGGCTACAGGCATGACAGACCATGAGATGCTTCAGCAGCTGGAGTATCAGCAAGGGACCTGAATTTCAGTCTCACCCCAACACATGAAATAGTCCACAGCGATGATGGGATCAGGGTCACGTCTCCTGCCCCCAGGTCCCATGCACAAGGCCGAAGCTGCACAACCACATCCTAGTGGAGAAGCATCACTGCTCCCAGCCTCCCCAACTAGGAAACACAAATGTGAAGGGGCTTCTGAATTCAAAAGTTTGTGCTCTTAGCAGGAAATCTGGGAGCAGAAAGTAGAAGAATCAGTGCTAGTCCTCTGCCCTAACAAGCCACATTGACTCCTGACAGAAAATTCACCTCCCTTTCTGCATTCACCTCACTCACTGAATAATCCAAATCCATGCACACCATCTGCACTGCTTTGGCTCAAGGGATTTGTTCCGAGATCCTTGAAGTCCCACAACATGCCACTTACACTGAGAGTACTACAAGTAACAGTGCCACAGAGACAGCTCCCTGGGAGTAAAGGTCACCCTGGCACGGCATCGCTACGAACCTGCAGTGCCCTTCTCACACGTGCTTAACACAACAGCCTCAGAAGAGCAACCCTGCTTAAAATGAGCCACTTCCATGTTAATCTTGTTGACTCTTTGCCATTTATGGATTTATTACAAGACATTCTTAGTGGTCCTATTCTTCCACATATCTAGTAAAGGTTTAGACAGCAGATTTATACAGGGCTTTAATAAAGTCTCAGAGGAGAATGGATGTTGGAAGCCCTACTGTGGCCTATACTCGACTGCACACTAGATCCTTCTCAGGCAATCAGCCAACCAAAACTAAACCCCAAACTGGTTATGAATATTAAAAATAAATCTGTTACACTGTTCTGTCTTTGAGAATCTCACACTGACACAGTCCAGGTGGAAACTCCGGGCCCAGCTCCACCTCTGATCCAGGCAGAACTTCAGAGCTGGGCAAAATCTGAAAGTGTGCTGAGCATGGAGATGCCACCACCATGCCATACTCCTACCTGTTAGCTGGGCATGCTAACAGTTGCCCCTCCTTCCTTTTCTTCAGCCTCTGTCTCCTCAAAAGTGTTTTCAAATAGTTTAAGTTTACCTGACTTCCTTCAAAAACCTGAAGATTCAATGTTGAAGTTCCACTGATCCCAATTACTTACAGATGAGATGATAATGAAAATGGAAACCTCGTATCAGGGTTGTAAAAACCTTCTTGTCTATGTGATTATACATAATATCATAAGACATCAAAGCACAATTCACCTCATTTGCCCTAGGTCATCTTCCTTCACTATAAAGGAGGAAGCAATCTGGTTTTGCAATTTATATTACTTTACAAAAAAACCTGTATCATGAAGGTATTTATGCATACAGTAGCAACAACTGGCATTGATTTTCAGTATCCAAAACCACACTGGCATTATCAAATTCTCTGGAAGTGCCATGTTCATTACCTGCCACAATGGGCCAGAAGCCACTGCAGTTACTAGCTTCAGACACAAGAGATTTTCCCCCTCTCAAATATGCCCTTGTATTGCCCTGCTGATCAGACTGGCAGAACTCATCACTGAGTTATGATAACTCTCACTGGAGATCTTCCTTCTCCTGGGTGAAGATCCTATCCTTGCTGCTCCAGTAAAAGACAGAAAAAACAAGGATGCAACAAGATGTTTGTAGGTGCTGCAGACATCTAGAGTTGCAATATTATTTTGGAGACAGAACCACCTTCGTCTGCAGACAGAGAACAGTGTTTCCCTTTCCTCTAAAGTCTCACAGCTTGTGTTGCTAACACTGCAGTTTTTCCAAAGTTGTTTAGTCCAGCTACTCAAAACAAAGTTTTACAGAATTAGCTTGCATGGTTCCCAAGTCCATTAAACTTAAGATAATGTGGGGAGGGGGGATTGATTGAACAGCTATTAATCAAAGGATGGGTTTTATTCTTGTGATGTCATAAACTGCAGAAATAGAGCTCAAGCAGTTTATTAATTTTTTGAATGCCAAGAAGAATAGATAGCTTTAATAACACTTTTTTGCCTATCTGTTATATTTTATATGTAGCTTGCAGAAGAGAATTAAAAGTTTTCTACCATATAAAATTGCCATTTAAAAGGAGAAAAAAAACCAAAACAGATTCTGTCACTGATAGAGAATACAATTATTCTAGGCTAAAAAGTTTATTCTTTTGCTAACGTGTGAGATTACTGCAGTTCAGAGCCTACTGGAGAGGAGGGGGGATTGTTCCAAGATAAAACACAGTCCCTGAGCTTAAAGCCACAAGTGCATTAGCTAAACAGGACTAGCAGACACACAGATGTCTCATACAGGCAGGGCTGCCTTTGAGGGAGAAAGGTCTTTGGCTAGCACACTTTGTCAGAGCTCTGTCATCACCCTCACAGGTTGGACCCACTGTGGTACCCAAGTCTAGCAGACGCAGCTAAAGCAATTGAGTCCTGGGCAGCCTGTAGGTTGCAGCAACAAGTCACAGGTTAGCATAGGCACCTAAAAGAGGAGAGGACTTGGCCAGAAACCTCCACTCTTCTCACCAAAATCCAGCCCATTCTGAGAACCAGATGTGTTATCAGTGTCTCCAAGGCCAGAGAGCTGTTTGCATGAAGAACATGGCTGCTCACTGTTTACAGCCACTCTCCAGCAGGGACAGCCTTCCTCCTCTAAGATACTTCAACTACTTCTACCTCTTAATTAACAGCTGACGAAGCATCCCTTCACACAGTCCAACCACACCCAAATCCAACATCATCTCATTTTTTACTGTCCTCTCACCATCTTGCTTCCTCTCAACCTCCAAGACTTTTCTATGATTCAGCACAGGCCCACCCATCCCAGCCTTTGCAAGCTGCAAATTGAGTCACATTATCTGGATGGAAGGCTTCCAAAGAAAAACCCAAATACTGTTGACAAAAACTGAATTTCTTTCGTTCTGGGAACAAGACACACATGAACACTGCCAGGAACGCTGTGCTGTGATTCCAGATGTGGTACGTCTAGCATGACAAGTAAACATGAAATTCTGAACCCATGCCCTTAAGAATTGTGACACTTAAGAGCTCTACAAGCAGTCAGTCTTACATGTTTGAGATGGCTCATTTATGTTGATCAACCAGAAGCCATTTTCTGCCTCAGTCTCTCAGCTGTGCTTTACATATTGCCCTCTCACAAAGACATTGCCAAGTGTATTGTACTATTAGGATCCCCAAGTAGGGAGCAAACTACATGAAGTCTGTGTTTATCCATCTAACTGCAATTGCATGGGAGGGGTGTGTCTCTGCTATTTAAGAGGTAAATCCATCTGACAGAACACTGTAGTTAGGGATAGCCCAAGGTTAGGAGAAACATACTTCGGAACGCATCCAACATGCTGGTATGCAAATTTAATCTCCTTTTCATATTCACCTCTCAGAAACATGCCCCTGTTAATCTTTCACAGATGCTTCTGCAAAAGCAAGGCTCATCAGAAGTGAAGTGTCTTATTGAACACGCACTCCTCTCTCACCTCCGAGAACAGATTTTGTCTCCTGGGATGAGGGAAGTATCTAGCTGAGGAAGGGAACAGCAGGAAGCAGTCCATATACATTTTAATGTTTCACACTGTGCTTTTCCTGTTCCTTCTGGCATGATCTATGGAGCACTCTGCTTTGGCACTCAGACATACATGAGGAATATAAGACTAGAAGGAAACTATGAAGGTCACTTAGTCCATCTCCTACCCTAAGGCAGGAACAGCATTACATGAAACATCTGCCTAGATGATGTATATATATGGTTGACATAGGTAGAGCTGATCCTGCCTTGGGCAAAGAGATTGACTAGATGGTTTGCTGCACACAGAAGTTATTCATGTTTACATGGCATGCCTTCTTTAAAAGGAGACCAACTGTTCAAAGCCCCTTTGCCAGACATTCACTGCCAACACATTGTCCCTATAGAGGGACTATTAAAGACTTCTACCTCATCTGTGCAACCTCCCTCCATAGGTCCTGTAGTCTGCCTATTTGTGTAACAGTTCATTCTACTAGGTATACATTCCCCCACATGCATTTTACCAAAGGCTGCAGTTAAATGGGGAACACTGGCTTTTTTATTTTTAATTAAAATAAGGCCGGATAATTTTCTTAAAGACAAATTAGTGCAGGATTAATAGTTCAGTGATTTATCCATCTACTTCTACGGTACCTTCTCTAACAGCAACAGTAGGTTTCCAATTCAAGCCCTATTTTTCAGACAGTATTTAGTGCTATTAATACAACACTAACATTCTTATTTTCTCTAGTGCATTTGTTAAAATGAAAGCAGATGAATTTTAGCTGAAAGCTTACTACCAGCTTTACTTCCAAATGCCTGGCCCATAAAGAAAGAGTCTGATGCCAGCTTTTTACATTAATGAGAAACTGTTAGAAGTTTGTTGCCACTAGTTATGAAGAATCTGACATGGCTTCCAAAAAAATGAAGAGGGGAAGGAGTATTTTTAATCTTGGCCACTTAAGCGTTCCAGTTCTCTGCACATCTTCACAGACGTTGGCACAGCTCAGGGATGGGGAGATACACCACAGTTTTCCTGAATTTGTTCTGGCAGAAACTGCTACATCACTCTTCTCAAGCCAGGAAAGTGCCTTTGTCACAAAGTCTCTTCTAAGACTTCAGCTAGCACACAATGCTAACTCAAACACACAGCTCTGTGAAGCGACACAAACCTGTGCACGCTGCAGGGACTCTTTTGAACCCTCTCTGCTCTTCAGGTTTCTCTGCAGAGCTCTTAAAAGGAATGATCTCTTTCCTTGCGAAAATTGCCCATACACAGGTTTACTCCAGCAGCTCACTAACACCCGTCAGCTCCAACACATTGTAAACAGATTGCAACAGACGGCATCACACCTCAGGCAGCAGTGGGAGGCTGCAGGGCTGAGTGTCTCAGCCTCTCCCCCCCAGCCCAGCCCCATGCTCAGGGAAGGATCCACACCTGCTGCAAGACTCCCCTACTCTTCAGCTGAAAAATGCCACACATGCTTTAAAAAGACTGGCTCAGAATACTAATAATTCTTAACGTACACAAGCAACAGTAAAATATTAATTTTACAGCAAAGCACACGTGGGTAGGCACAAGCCTCAAGGAATCAAACAGCTTCACAAGATAGTGTGACATCACTACAGGCGAATGGAATGGTGAGCTCAGAAAGACATCAACTGCTGTTACCACTTCAGCTCGGGGGGTTGTATTTTTTAATCATTCTGTACAATTTGTTATCCATTTGTTTCTCGTTGGGCTTGTTCTCCCACTCATTTGTATGTGTTTAAAACTGGGATCCACGTGGTGGGTGTATACAGTTACTTTACCTTAACAAGGTATCTTGCATATTAAACAAGTCACTGATAAATGCCTCCTTGTTGTGGCTGTGCTTCACCATTTGTACACTACTGAACTAATCTTATTAGGAAGTATAATATTCAGAGCATTTATTCCTTACTTCCTTTCATTTGTATAAATATGTTGCTCTGTCATGTTCTCTAATTGCTTAACATCTGTTAGAAGGAAGAGAAAATAAACACATTATGGCAAGAAAAAACTGTAATAGCCTTTTAAAAAGTGCAAATGTAGGAATGTCTTCAAGTGGGATGAGAAAACCAGGAATAACAAGGCCAAACAAACAAAAAGAGTAAAAAGTCACCCAGCCCTTTGAGTGAGGAGAAGGCTTTGCAGTCAAGATTCCTGCATCAAGACAATTAAGTTGACTCAGTTCAATTTTAACTTTTGATTAAAGTGTTAATTTCTTAAAAGCAGTGTTTGGCCAAAACCTATTACACATGAACACAGGAAAGCCTGCAAGAAATATTTTCTACCCAGCCACTGCTAGCAGCACCCTGAGCACTTGGCTTTCTGCATACAGGAGCTTCCCAGGACCTTGTGCCAGTATCCATTTATTAAGTTGGACATTTAAGGGTATGCTGCCAGTTTAGTGCCAACTGATGACATTGACTTCACATATAGCCACTAAATCCTCCTTCAACTCATGGTGACTTTGAGTAGTGTTTGCATCATTCCACAAAAACCAGTGACAAGCAAGAGCTACAAACCCTCATGTGTCAGGACACTGAGTTTCAGGTTTGAACTAGCTTTGGTCTTGAGTTCACAGGCTTGATGAAACAACTTATTAGTGAAAACACTTAATACAGATACAGCTTATACTCGTAACAAGAAATCATAATTGGTTAGATTCTTCCACTGGAAGGAACAGACTAGCTAGAAAGAGTCTTAATTCATTTCATGTTGCCTGCTCAAGAAATACTGCTACAATCTTCGCTCCAGCCTGTATTCTACTTTCTGCTAAAAAGAGGAAAACAAGCTCTAACTTTATCTAAAATGTTGTGAAGTCTCAAGGTGTAATCTGAACTTGCTGTACATTACTGGTACATTTCCGTGTCATTCCGGGAGCTGAAACACAGTCAGGGTTTATTGTGTGATTCCATGAATGACTATTAACCATAGGCACAGAGCCCTGTAAATAGCATTTCATTGTTGTGAGCTTATTCTTTTTTAAATGGCTTGTTGGCTACTGCCATTCTTTGCCTCACTCTCAGAAATACCCAAGTTATCAGCTGGGGACTAAACTGTGCAAATGAATTTTTTATTGACCTCCATATTTTCCTCTCCGTATTTTGTAAGCTGAGGTCAAACCATTCACTGAGATAGTGTTTTGTAAGAAGAAAAAAAGCCACAACATCAACAAACCAACCTATCACTTCCAAAAGATATTTCTTCCAAAATACTACTCATGGAGCCTGAAACTCCCAGACAAAGCTAGGAGAGGAATAGGAAAAAAGTGGGAGTGGCAGGGAGAGGAAAAATACCCCAATGCACATTTGTTTTTCCCAGTGGGTTGGCATTTTCTGTTTGCCTGAGCTGGACAGACCATCTGAGCAGAGGGGAGGCAGCACTGCTTTCAAATGTTTGTTTTTAATGAGGAAAAATTATTCTGCCTCTGCTTTACAGGCACAGCTACAGGGTAAAACACAGTCTTGCCTGTCTGGTTAATGGCTTTTTGTCAGAACAAGTTAATACATTCCAAGAACATTGTGTTATCACAGTATCTGTGAGGAGCGCATGCCTTGCGACGTCTGGACTCAGAACAAGGGAGGGGCCTCAGACCCTGCCCTGGTACACGGAATGGTGGCTGGTGGATGAAGCCCAGTTGAGCTGGGACCCAGCCCAGCTCTGCCAGGACCCTGCCGCAGCACGGCCAGGCTGAGGACTTGCTGGTCTTTCTGGAAAACCTCCCCAGGAACCGGGATCCCTCAAACAGCACTGGCTGTCATTATGCTCAACGTCCAAGCTGTAACTTGGCAGCACCACGGAACTCTGGGCAGCCTTTTGCTTGCCAAGGGACAAACTAATTCGCACACGGAGTTACGGATGCAATCATCCCCCTTTTAAAGCTCATTTCTATCCTTGATTGTGTGCACACAAGGGCCATCTATTCTGAATACATCACTGATATTAACAACTTACATACACAGAAATAACTTCTTCCCTTAGTCTGTGAGGACAGACCTTTTGCTTTTAGAAATGGAGGCACTATTTCAGCTATCCAGCTTACTGTTTTCAACCTTCTTTCAAATAGCTCTCTGCAGCAGGGTGGGGAACAGAGGCTTGAACATCTCTTTAAATCCATGATGAATGGAAAACACTCAGAACCCGGCTGATTTGAAACACTTCCCTAACATGGAAGTCCCTGTCTAATAGTTAAATACTGATGATGATTATACTATCCTACACAAAGTCAGCTGGAGAGGTGTGTGGTGTCTCAGCAGCTATTACTGCTAAGAAGAAAAAAAAAAAACAAATGTTTACCCAAAAAATATAGCAGATTCTCCATCAAGTCAAAGTGGAGTCCTGCAGGAGACAACAGTTGTGGTCTTGCAACGCTCACTTCCTACACTGAAGCTCACGTAGTGGTAATTTTAGACTCTACACCTCCTATATATTCTTAAGCCAAACATGAAACACTTGCAGGCCCAAAAGCTAAGATGAAATTAGCTCAGTCACCTCCAGCTTCAGGACTACCAATGTGCTCTTTCCTTCCCAGATGACAGCAGCAGGGATGGGCAGAACCACTGACCAGAGGAATGCCTCTGGGAATATCCCTTTGCTAAAACTCCTGTGGCAGAGGACAGGGACACAAGGAAGCTGCTCCCCAAACGCAGCAAGATGAGCTTAACTACAAGAAGCGTGCAAATTTTATTTGTCAAAGCCACTCAAACATGATAAATGTGTCAAAGAGGGGAAAGAAGTTCTCAAATTATGCTCAGTGTTTGTCCTCTTTGCATGCCTGGGAGGAACAGATCATGCAATTCACCTTCAGTTTACAAATGGCCACACAACGAGGAAGAAAAAATAATGAAGCATGAAATACAAAACCTGCATTTGAACTGAACCATTAAGCAGTAAAGGCAGCACAGCTGGATCCAGCTAAGTGTGCTTAGCCAGATTCAAAGGACACGAGTCCAATTTAGAAGCTAAAGCCAAAGCACCTCCCACCTCAAAAACAACCCTTCAGAAAGGGAAAAGGAATTAGTGTAATAAAACACATGGCCAAATTCTCAACTGGTTTTGGGTAGAGCGAGCTGTGCTGAAAGCACAAGGTGGAAAGCACTTGAACAGTAACAGTTTGCACCAGATTAGAAGTTAACTCTTGGCAACAGCAGAGGAGCAATTACAGGCAGGAATCTGGAGCCAGCTTTAGCTCATTTGTTCCTGTGGAAATACAGAACAACTTCAGGGAAATTACTGGGCTAATGCCGAGGAAAAACGCTAACAGCAGCCTGCAGTGGTGTTCTGAGCCTAGGCACAGACACACAGCCTCGTTTTTCATTGCTGCTAGTCTAGAGTCATTTGCTATTTTGCACAGGCTCACAGAAAACCACAGAAATCAAAGATCTGCATTTTGGTTACTCTTTGTATACCTATGACAAAGTAGCAAGTACATTTCCAATCATGCAAGTGGTGGTCAACAGCTTCTACAGCATCTTCTGTGCAAGCAGCACAGCTTTATTGGTATGAAGGACAGCCACACATCTGAACTTGAACTACTTTCAGCTGCTGCACAGAAGCTAGAAAAGGATCAGAAGTTTTGGGACTGTTTTCTTACAGCCAGGCAGAGTTCCTGTGCAATCACAGCTTTAGGGAAGCCTCTTTGATACTAGCAAAAGGAGAAATGCCTTAGCAGGGGTACACACCAGGCTGGTTCCGAAGAGCTGAACTGATCTACTTGCCTCCAGCTCCAGAGCAGAGCCCGTTTTCAGATGCTGTGGTCAAATAAGGGCCAGGAAAAGCAGGTGCTTCTTCAGAGTCGTTTCTATTTACTATAGCAGACACTGATTCAGTATGAAGGGAGGCCGATGCAGCTATTTGGATCAACCCTGGTGGGAAGGCAATTGGCTCAGCCACCTGGCACACTGGGAACAGGAGCAACCTCCGGCAAGCAGCCAAACTCTCAGCAGAAGGGGGGTTTTTGGTTTGTTTTTTTATTGCTAGCATGGACCAGAGCAGGTTGACAAATGGAGATAGCGGGGTTTACACAGGTACATAACCCACATGCTATGGCCATCAGTAGTTGCCATAGATTTTGGACTGTGCAGAGCTTAGCACTTCATCTGCATCACTCCCCTGTGCTCCAGGCACAAAAGCCATTTTTGCACCTGTGTCAGGAGTTGTACAGTCATCACTCAGAAAAAGCTCCCACTTGGGTTCAGACTCCTTCCATCTCTGCTAGCTGGAAACAGTAGTTCTGGGCAACATGGCCATGCTATCACTGTCCCCTGGTCCTGTGGCTAGGAACAGGTTTGGCCTGGAGCCATTCTGCTGGTACAAAGCAAGCCGAAGGTGAGACAATCCTGGAGAGCTACTGAGCCCAGAGCCATGCTGCAGGACTGCAGATGCAGAAAATTGGGTATAATGACCTGAAGAACCAGGTGTGTGTTTTTATAAAAGGATATTGCTCATCTGAATTGGATCCAAAACTCTTCAACCACTTTATATTTAAAAATGCAGCTTCCCATTCCTGTAGCAAATAGCATTGCCTGCCTTTCTGTACTGCCTGTTCTTGAAGGAGATCGGATATCAGCTATCAATTGCAGTAGCAAGCATCTAATTTGACTTTGGCAGCAAGATGACAGTGTCTTGAATGCTAAATTACATCTGCAAAAAGGTCAAACCCCATGGATACCTGAGCATTTACATAATTCAAACAGCTCATCATCAGTTGCCTCCTTTTATTTTTTTTTTTTTAAAGCTACTACAAGGCAATGATTTTGACATGACTTTTGGGAAAGTGACTTTTAGAGGGTAATGTTCTTGGTTTTGACCTTGTTTCTACAGTGTTAATTACTGCCATTATCAACTGCTTGCATCTTCGAGGGGTGGGGGTAGGGGGAAGAAGGCAATTAGTTGTAAGAATCAGCCCTCCCCTACAATCATTGTAACAAACCAGAAACCCCTGCCCTGGAATGAATAGCATTCTGTAGCCTACCACCACCTTCCAGACCCTCCTCCCTTCATAAAAAACCACAGAGGTATTCAACAGACTGTGCCATCAAACTGGCCAGCTTCTCTGCTCCTGTAAACTGACAGGCAGTGCTGGAAGCCCTGATGGAGAACACTGCTGATGAGGCACCAGACAGGAGTCCAGGAGACAGATTCATTTCCCAGCAACGGCACCGATTGCCTCTGCAACTTCAAAAAAAACTAACGCAGAAAACACTCAGGATAATGAAAACTGATTTCTGTCCCCAGCTTACAGCAAGGAGCAGAGTCAGGTCTTTCACTCCCCATTCCCATCTGTCTGATTTTCTGGACAACAAAGACCAGTCACTTTCCCTCTCAGTGCCTCAGTTTCCTTTCTCCTCCCAAGGAAGCTCACTCAGTCCATGCAGCAGCACAGGCTGAATTCCTTGGGTGTGCAGCTCTCCTAAATGCACCTCACTGCTGCTAACCTATTCAAGCTTTCTCATGGTTTATATTTTGCAGATGTATTACAGCTTTGTAATTAATCTTCCTCCTTATAACTCTGTATGTTAATTACCATGATTATTTCTGGTAATTCCACTTTATAAATGCTCCTGAAAGTGTGAAGTGCTGACTGCACTATCTGTAATGAAATCTCTGTTCAGGAAATGCAAGGAGGGAGCAGAGCGTGCAAGGCAGAGACTTTAGAAAGCAAGATGAAATTGTGTTGAGTGCCCAGTGCTCGGTTCTTCACAGGACTTCTCCAGCCTCGTGGCTCCTCCACCTAATTACCATCAATCAGAGCAGGAGCATTTTGATCTTGCTTGCTCATAAGGCAGAGATCACTCACTATCAGACTATTCCCTCCCACTCGTGTCCCTGGCAAAAAAAGAAAAGGGAAAAAAAAAAAAAAGTAGGTTTGCTCTGAGCTTGTAGACTCATGGCCTGTTCAGGAAGGAAAGTTAACACACAGCCCCCAAATTCTAAACACATTGAGCACCTCTGCCAGCAGCAAAGGAAACCCATCATCCAGCTGTCTACCTCCTCCTCCAGCGTTACTGCTTGTCAGGTTATCAGCCAACTTCAGTGTTCTGTCTTAGCCAGCTTGCTACTTCCCTCCCAGCTCATTGCTCCACTTGAATTCTGCCTACCTCAATCTGACTTTCAAGGGTTGATTTTTTTTTCTTGTTTCAGATCTGAAGGCATGATAAAAGACATGTTTAGGGTTAATAAGTATCTCCATCAATAGAATATTCAATCAGTATGAATAACCATTACATCTCTCCCCACCCTTCTGACTGATGATAGCTAAATTACTTCTAAATATAGCCCTTAAAATCTGCATTAATCCTGTCTGCTCAAACGCATTGGGTTTATTGACAGCATGAAGATATAAGCCAAGCACCTGCGTGGAACACAAGCTTATAAAATAGGAAATAAGAGCAATCCAGATGAAATGCAACTTCCATTAACCTTGTCTTTTGGTTTCCCTTCTCCTCTAAAAGCTGACTACCACCAAATAATCATTTCATTCTGGACAGCTCTGGACTTCAACCTAAATAGGGAGCAGTACAATGGTTTCACTTCCATTCATATTATATTACTCTCCCACTTGGAGAAAGATAACCAGAATGAGAGCTTCCTTTTAGAATTCTAAGATGGTAAGAAGAACAGTAATTTGATAGAACTTTCAGTGTCTGCTGTTAAAAACCATGTCAGTAGTTCCAGTGTATGCAAACACTACAGGCATCACAAGCAATTCACATCACAGCAGAAAACAATCCTTTTTACAAGCTTTGAAGAGATCTTGGAGAGCTAGTAAGGAAAAGAAGTCAATTGTTAATGACCACTTTATGTGTGTTTGACTTCACCCAAAGGCAGCAGCACCCTGATCAATAGTACGGTCGCACAGTTCTTTTCACATGTGTACAGGGAAGAACACACAACTCCAGGCATTTCTTGTCTCTGCATGGCAGCACAGCCAAACCAACAAATTTTCCGTGGTGAACCAGCTTGTTTGGAGTAAGCCTGTAGAAGGACAACAGCAGGAACAGGTAGAACCGGAGCTTTCAGCCACTGGCCTTAGCACCATTTAGCTGATACACTTCAAGAAATACACAGTAAGCCTATAGATACACATCTGGAGCCAGTCTTGCTTTGTTCTGGTGTAAATTACAAATAACTCCATTAATTTCTGGAGTTACATCAAAGCAAGAGGTAAATAAGGCCCTGCTCATGCTCCCTCTAAGGACACCCTGCCCATCACCGCTTGGGTTAATGCACTTTGCTGCTGGTTCTGGGCTGTTCGCCATCCGTAGTAATTGGATTGCAAGAAAAGCAGATATCTGGTTCCAAATGACATTTTTATCAATATCTGTCTGTTTACAGGTGTCTGTCATAACCTTCAAATACACTTAAATAACTCATTCATCCAAGCATTGAACATATGCTGGGAAGAAGATTCATCAAGCAAATGTGCAACTATTGCTCAAGTTTCTGCCTTCTAAAAAAATGTTAGTGAAAGAACCTTTCCTTGCCTGAAACTGGCAGTGTGGATTGCACAGCCAAAACTTCAGAACAGAGTGAGGCTGGTGAAAGAAATACCCCAAAAAGTGTTTTAATATTTTTGTCTGTTATTTTCAGAAGGAATTGTTACTAAAGATTTTCAAAATAAAATAAAAAAAAAAATCCACTTGCCTAGAGAGTTGTTCTTTACAAAACAGTGTTATTTTAGATGCACACCCATTACTCCAGTACCCTGTCAACACTGTAGCTCAGTTCCACCACATGCTCATTGCAACAAAAGGCTAAATAATGACCTCTATTCCATAAAAAAAACTTGGTATTTCATCTCTTTTAGATTCTGATATGGAAAGACAAACCTATCAAAATTCAAAGCCAAACCTTTTAGTCTCTCCTGAACTACAGAGAACGAGACCGTCTGGTCCCCAGCCTGTTTAAAGATCTAGTGAACCTAAGAACATACCTGAAACTAACTTCTACTCCAAACCTCAAGTCTGTCAAGAGAGCCCTGGGACCAGCACAACCTATGCAGCAAGGCCTTATTTTGTAAATTAGGAATGCTGCACTGAAACACAGACCAATATTTTTTTTTTCCTACATTTTAGTTATTTTCAGTCTAATGTACAAGTTCAGTATAATATAATGAATCAAATCCAGTAGTTCCAGCCACTCCTGGCGTTAGCATCTCTACAGCCAACACTCAGAGTGGTTTTAAACAACAGTTAAATGTTATGCATGTAAAATAAGGGATAAATGAATGCTGCACTGAAACACAGACCAATATTTTTTTTTTCCTACATTTTAGTTATTTTCAGTCTAATGTACAAGTTCAGTATAATATAATGAATCAAATCCAGTAGTTCCAGCCACTCCTGGCGTTAGCATCTCTACAGCCAACACTCAGAGTGGTTTTAAACAACAGTTAAATGTTATGCATGTAAAATAAGGGATAAATCTTCATGTGCATATCTAAGCCTCATGAATACTGAATCATTTCAACGATACAAATCACATTATGGTACTCAAATGGTTAATGACTGCAGTTTTCAGCCCTCCATGAGCCAGAAAAAGCATCATCACCTCCACTCTACCACGACACACCAAACTGCACAGGACATGCCATTTGTTCAAGACTTCAGGGAGTCACAGCAGGGTCCTAGTTCCTCAACTTCCCCAAGCTTCCTCCCTGCTCTGAAGTGCAGACAGCAACACTTTGCATTAACACAACCACAGTGTTGTCTCTACAATTTTTTTGAGAGACTTGCTGTCAGGAAGGCTCTGAGTTTGCACATAGTTAAATGCTTTCCTGCAGTCACCTAATATCCTGATAAAGCCTGAGCATGACATTGCCTTGAAGGGAGCAGCTTACTCCTACATCACTGACAAAACCAGAGCAATTCTGACCTCACAGGTTGTGCAGTCCTTTCCTATCCCTGATATGTCTCAGTGCCATTTGAAAGGTCTTTTTGGAACGTTTGTGAGACAGTGACTACATAAGAGGTATGCAGGAGAAAGACACCTTCTATGCCTACAGCTGACTATGCTACTTCTGCTCTGTTGGAAGCTCCAGTTCCTGTAATCAACAGTCCTTGCTTTCCCTGAGAAAAATAAGACAGATTAAATCCTCACAATTGCAGGCAAGAGACACAGAGTTCAAGGGCTCAAAAAAATCACAACTCAAACTCAAATATACATTAAGAAAGTCTCACAAGGTTGGAAGGAGGACAGGGAATCCCAGCTCTTGGGCAGGCGTTGCAAACACCAGAGTACAAACAAGTCCAACTGCTACATTTGGCACTACTGCGTGTGATGCTGCTGAAGTGCCAGGTTTCCACTCCCAATGCTGCCAAGCCCACTCAGCACAGCACGTGCTCACTTAAAGAATAGCCCCATCCTCAAAAGGCTGATTCCTCAAACATCCCAGCCTCCAGAAACTCACTCATATTTATTCTGCCTTGCTAATGACCTAACAAATTAGAGAGAGGCTTATGTGTGTCAGATTAAAGCTCTGTGATAACATCTTCAGTGTTTTACTTAATATTAAAATTTAATTAGGACAGCGAGGAGGTGGTGAGGGGGGAGGACTGAAACCTGGAAAGTGTCACCAGCAACTCCTTTTCAACATCAGAATTGGAATGGCTTTTAGCCAGATGAGCAATTACTCCAACAACAGACAGGGCCAACCCATGCATACGAGGCCCATATGCTCCTGCCCGGCCCCAGTGAGGAGCTCTGGAAAGTCCTGTCACTTCCCACTGCCCTCCAAGCAGCTCCAAGAGGCATCCTGTGCTCACAGCACTAACTCCTCAGAGGACAGGGATCTCAAGACAGCCACCCCCAAATCCTTCTGTCCCTCTGGCTCTCAAAGTACCTGCCAAGTGTCACTTGCAGGCAGCATCAGGGACAGAAAGCTGCAGGTCTGTGAGATCTCTCTCTGCTCTAGCTCAGTGGGGAGGATGTGCTCAGAGCCAGCTTCCTTCAAAGCCAGGCAGCAGGACAGCCAGCCACCGCTGGGACAAACAGGCCACCATGCTGGGGTGAAGTGACATGACTTCATACCCCCCACAGGGAACAGAGGGTAAAAAGCAGCCCTTAGGATGTGCAGCACGTCCCTGCAGCAGCACAGATGTTAACACTAACTGCACTACAGAAGAGCTCCTCTCTAGAGGTCCCAAGCCCACGCACTGCTTACACCAGCACTGACAGACACATCCTGATGACCCACGTCACTGTGCCTCTCTGCACACACGTACCTGTCCCATGAGAAAGGCAGCTCCCCAGCTAGGTCAGCAGCAGCTCACGTCCTTCACACTTGTTCAACATAAGGTTATGGAGCTTTAACTCTCCATGACATCCTTGCTGCTCTGAAGTACTGGGAGGTCCTGTCCTGAGGGGCACTTACAGGCACACAAGGGCTCCTATAACTCAAACCCTGTCATTGTCATCAGGGCAGCAGATGACAGAGCTGTATGTGGACAATCACTGGTGGGGCACTGTTTGAGCAGCTGAAGTTTAACTGTGCAGATGCTGCTAGCATGTTGCACTAGTGCAGTGGAGCTGCTCTCAGGGATCCAGCAAGCACCATTCACTAACTGGTGTGGTCTGAGGGGCTGTGGGCCCTTCAGTTCACATCACTGCTTAGGACACAGCCACGTGCAGACAGCTGTAGCAGTCTGACCACTCCTGAGCAGCCAGGAAAGCAGCTCAGAAGCCCAAGTCTCACATACATCCCAGGAGGCAGATGTCTTCACATCTTCTGCCTTGACTGTGACCACATCACGAACCAGGTTCCCAACCTTTCCTTTTTTTAAAGTGTCACCACAGAGACTCTCTTTTAAAAGCATCTCATGTCCCCAGTCCATATGAAACCAGAACAGCTTGCATTAGTAGCTGTTGCATATTACACTTAAACAAAGCCCTTTGTCCAAGGATTACAGACTTTCCAGAACTTAATTAATTAAGCTGTAACCCCCCTGCCCTCCATAAGGTGCATTAAGTTATCTGTCAGCATTTTTAAACTAGAGCACTATTTTATAGTAGTTATTAATTAGCTGTAGGTTTCACATTCTTCTCCCAGAGAGAGATTCAGTTCCTTCCTTTCAAGCACAAAGCTTCAAGTCAGGATTCTTGGGGCTCCCAAAATATTTCTAGAACCCAAGACCTGACGGGCTGGTGTCTGTGACCTATGTCACAGTAGAAGTATTCTTTATCCTCTGTAGAGAGCAGTGGGATTTAGAAAGTAACCACTTTTTCTTGGTTTGTTTCCATTGCAAGAGAAACAAACAGATCACTTTCTTTTCACACCTTCTAGGGAAGTCAAGTGAAGTGGAATCCACAGACCTCCTAGGGAATCTGTCTACACTAAAATGACTGCAAAAAAGTTGTGAAGGTGGAGAGCACTTCCACTGGCACCTAGACATAACATGGACTGGGAAAAAAAAATACCAAACAGCTGGGAAAAAGGGAGAAGACACAAATTGAAATCAAAGGTACCCAAAGCAGAACAAGCCTTCCTAACCTTTAACATAACTTTTGTTGCCCTGGGCCCCACAGTACAGGATTTCACATCAGAGCATTGCCACTGGGCTCAGCACAAAGGGAAACAGGCTGCAGTACAGAGGTGGAGCCCCTGCCTTCCTCTGACCCAGCCCAACAGGCCCCTCACTGACTGCATAACCTTGTGCTCAGCTCCCAGCAGCTCACTGCCACACCAAGGAGGTGCTACAATGCTGGGAAGAGAGGGGTTATAAGGACAGGGCTTAAAAATAAATCAACTTCTGTGTTGTTTTGGAAGTAATCTGTGAGAAAGATTTGGTTGTAAAAGGCATTGTATAAATGGAGGCACTATTATTGTTTGATAATAAAAAACCCAAACAGTTTTCTTGTATTTGCTTGGAATAAAACCATTTTGCAGATGTCTTCAGACAGGCTTTTTAACTGCTTTCCGCATCTTAATTTTCCCTTTTAGATTTTTATTACATTTAAATTAAAATTATGCCTGTAAGCAGTCAAGGGCAACTTTTAACAAGCCTGTCACTGCTGAACTTTTCTCTCCTGTACTTGGTTACAAGTCTGTCACCTGCCACCTTTGCTCAGGAGCCTGTAAACAAAGCTTACCTCTTTTCTGATACTACTCCTCTTCTCCACTTAAGTAGGAATGCTTCTACACTTTGTGCTTCCAAAGAGAAGCATATGTATCCAGAACAATGCTCTTTAGGAAACCCAAAGAGTTAGAAAGCAAAGAATAACGTGCAGCAGAGAAAGCAAGGTACCTTTTTCACTGACCAGTTTAGATAACAGACATGGTCAGGAAGAACAAAGATGAAAAAAAAACCCAACACCTCTTCCCAGAGCAAAACTTCAGCTTAAATAAACCATCTTGGAACAGGAAAAGGTTTCTTAAAATACCCTACTAAAGCATCTTAGTAAGCAATCTGTGTTATTAGATTTCAACAACCAGAAAAGGCTGCCCTCCATCATCCTATTTTTCCTGCAAGCTCAACTGGCCTCGCTTCCCTCAACAGCAGCACTGAAGCACTTATGCAGTTATCTACTGACTTACACTTTCTGAGGATCAGAACCAGGGACTCAGTGTTGGGCAACATCCTCAGACACGTCAGCAAGTGGGACTGCCACACAACAGAGATTATGGGTGGACTGAGGTTTCCTAAGATTAATTTGCTCAGAGACTCCCCACATAGAATAAAAATCATGCTGTAACACAGCAGCACAGGCAACAGCAGACACACGAGGAGACATTCAGCTGTAGGTTGTGTTCACTGACTGAACAGCCTCTCCCCTGCCTCCTCTGGGAGACAAAGCAGCTTTCTTCTCTGGGTTTTGCTTTGAAACAGCCCAAGCACAACTTTTTGGCAACTGCTTTAAAATGAAAGCTGCACCTAAATAACCAAAGCACGCCAAGAAATACCATGGGAAACACCTCTAGAGACAGCCTTCTTGCTTTTGCACCTCCAGATTTTCAAGGTTCTTCACCTTCAGTGGGGGCAGCTGCAATTGTTGTAGGCCAAATTAATGTGGCATGTTAAAGAGGAGAGCAGCACACCTGCTCTCCAATAAAGCTTTTACTTCTGTTGCTATATTTATTCTTGTTTCACTCAATCTAAAGTAAATGCTATGCAGACTCAAAGCTGCTCTTTGCTTATGGGGAAACAGCAAGAGCCCCCAGGTACATCCAAAGTACAGAATTGGGTAAATAATTAAGCTGCCTCATATACTCCAAGTTAATTCCCATGTCTGGATTTAGTTCATATTTTCTGAGTTGAATATGTCATGTTACATTATCTGTAACTATTCCATCAAAGTAATCTTCAGACTCTTTGGGGGTTAATTCTTGATTACTGAAGCTTCCTGGGATGGATTCTCCCAGGACCAACATGTACCAGGAAGAGATACTTTTGTGTACTTGGCATTTTTGCTGCCTACAGATGTACTGCCAGGCCTGTGGAGCTACAAACACCTCAGCCACAAGGGCAGACTTCATCTAACAACAGGTTCCAACAGCCCTTGTAGAAGAAGCCAGCCCATCTTGCTCAGCACAGCCTCAGCACCTGAAAACGTAGGAGATGTGCTCCACGATGTATGCGAGCTGTCAAGCATGCTACAGTCTGAATTACAAACAGTGCCTCTCTGCCATCAGAGGGAAGCACACTGTGCATTTTTGGGCTCACCTACACAAGTAAACCTACCAAACCACTCACCAGCTCTTCTGATAGAGAGCCCACACTGAGCTGTTCCCAAATACGCAGTCCAAGAGTACCTCACTTTGCAATAGCCACCAGACTCTGTTTCCCTTTCTAGACAAATACTGACACATGTAAAACTCAGGATAAAGATAGCTCAAAGCTTAATAGTAGCATGAGTAAAATTTAGCTTTCCTTTTCTAAGGGTTTAAGGACCACACGAGGACAAGCTGGCCTTCAAGGGACCACTCCACAAGCCCTAGCAATTGCTTACTCTGCTTACAGCCCAAGTCAGCTTTCTAACAGGGACCACTTCAGGATGAAAGTCTTGTCCCTCTTCACTCACCTTAACCACACTGTCCTTATTTTAAGTGCCTTTGAAATGTGCATGAGTGCCTACACTTCATCCAAGTCCAATTTCTGATTGCAAGCAAATTAAGTGTTCAAGCTTTCTTCAAAGATGCCATCATGATCTTTACTGGAATGTGTTTCCACATTACACCAGTTCTTTTGAGAATTTTCACATGCATTTGTAAGCCTACACCCAGTGTATCACAGGCACTCCTAGAATAAAAATAGAAGTGCACCATCTACACACAAAAGAGCAAGATTTCAAATCTTCAGCTGAAAAAACATCATGCTGGTAACCTGTGATTTAGCTGTAAGAGGTAACAAGCAGATGTTAAGATGCAGCTGGAACAAACTAAGATTCTCCATATGGCTTCAAAAACCATCTTATTTGCATATTTCTGTGCAAACTGAAATGCTCATCAGGGATTCTCTCAGATGCTTACACCTTTCCCCTGCAAGTTTCCACCACCAGAGTAACCTAAACTGCACTGCTAGCTTTATTTCCCATTTAAAGTAGAACCTTCCTTCTCTTCCAGTTCTCCAGTCTAAACCAGAATTGAGGCAAGCAACAGCTTAATGCAGAAAATTATAGAAACAGACTCAGCATTAAGCAGTTGTTTCAAACCCAACATCAATTTGAAGTTTATTAGCAATAACACCTGCACAGCCACTTCTGTCCTGTGCCCCTTGCACTGCCAGGGAACACTCCAGAGCAGCCAGGAGGTTTGCTCAGCATTGATTTAGAGCCCACGTTAATACTCACACCTTCCACTAATTTTAATAGTGAACAACTGTGCTGCTCATTCAGGGCTCAGAAAAGGTGTTCTCAGTAAAACTGCAGTAGCCTCATTATGCATCAGGGGGATTTTCAGGAGGTTTGCCTTTGTGCTCCCCTCAAGAAATACATTTATATATCTATTTATTTATTATACATTTACAAGTTTATTTTGCTTTTTTATTAACTCTTTGTTAACTAACAGAGAGATATTTGCCCTGTAGGCTAAAAAGACACTCACACTGTAAGTAAAAACATACAGTATTTATCAAGTTAAGCTACATCCAATAAATGAACATCCTTAGAATATTAGCTGTAAGTAAATAACAGTATCACAGCTCATCAATTAGACTGAGGAAATAAAAAAAGGAGAAAAAAAAAACAAAACTATGAGTTCCAGTCAGCAGGTTGATAGCAAACGTTAACTCTGAGAGGTTAGCATGGAGCCTTGTGCTGTTTGCTTTGCTTATTAACACTCAGGGTGCGTGTTTGGAGAGGGTGCCATGGTGCACGCATACTAACAACCCCATAATCTGCTCCAGCGAGGCTCCCTGGGCACCACTCGAGAGCTGCAGAGGAGAGTGGTGTCTCCTGGCAGAGCCAGCAGCCCTGCCAGGGACACGGGCCTGGTCACCAGGCTTGCTCAGCAAAGCCAGCAGCACTCAGGGCTGCTCGGGAGTCCCTGCTCCGCCTTCATTCCTGCCCCACGAGCACACTCGGGGCTTAACGATTTGACTGCAAAGCTTGAGGTGATGTACAATTTTCATCATGAAATTACTGCTTTTCCAAGGGAAACACTCTGCACACATAAATTACAGCCAACTTCCCCACAGTATCTCTCACCCTCAGGCCAGGGGAGAAAGGGAGAGAAAAACCCGGCTCCTGCACCAGCTCCCACAGAGATCACCACTGCTGAGAGCAGGGATAGAAGCCCTCCCAAACCTAAAAAATAGCACAAAACTTACCTTGAAGTTTGAGAGGAGCCGCCCAAGATATCTCCTGCCGAGCACTCAGTGTTGTTTGATGCCAGCTCAGGCCTCAGAATCTTCTGGAAGCGGCCCCGCCTCACTTCCTGCCAGCACCCCCCACAGGCCCCTTCCTGGAGCCCCCTCCCGAGGGCAGCAGCCACCGTGGGCCACCTGTGGTGCCTCAGGACTAACGGCCACCCAAACACATCAGGTGAGGCACGGCAGACCCTCAAAGGGGGTGTGGGGTGTCTCCTGGTGTTTGTGAGCTCCATTACAGGGTCATAAACCTGTACTTCTTTCTTTAAAAAGAGAAGCTGTTTTCAATTTATTTGTTCCCTGATTTGTCTTCATATTTTCTTCCTAATTTGCTGTGTACTCAAATCTGTCTCTCGTTACATAAAGGGCTGCTTCTTAACTCTACCCAAATTAGGCCGTTATCTCATTTACACCAAAGTTTTTTTTTATGGTGATGGAGGGAGGGCAGAGAGGAGGGGGCTGGGTGTCTCAGAGTTCAGCTGTGGCTCCATGTTCTCACTCCTCTGTAGGCACCACAGTCCTGGTTTGACCCCTTTGGAGCAGCTGAGACCCCCCTCAAAAAGAAGCCCCTGCAGATGAAAGCAAGGGTAAGTCCACATATCTCTTTTGGGGGTGCAGGTGGTAATTGTATTCTCCATTGGTATCAGTTGAGGTCTATGGATAAAAGTTATTCTGGAATGGGCTTTGTATGTTCTTGAGGTTTCAAAAATATTCATTCATAAGCAGCTGGTTGTCAGCCCACAGATGGGAAGCTGTGAATCATGTATTAATTCTCAGTGCAGAGCTGAATGGAGAGAATACCAAGGTTTGGTTCTCTGCTTTTTTCCTTCTTTGCTGTTTTTAAATGCATGTAGTGTTCAGGTGTTTCTAAATACTTGTCTAACTTGGATTTTTCTGCTGAGTAAGACTGTCCAGGCGTTGATAAGAGCAGGTTCCTGATATCACACAACCATCTGGCTGCTTTTGCTGGCTAGGGACGTGCAGCCTTCTGCAGACCACCTGCACAGTGGGAGTGCTCGCCTAGGGAAGGTGGAGCTGGCTTGGTTGGTGAAGACAGGACATATGGGTCCACACCACTTGCCTCATTTCCAGTGGAAAGAGCATAGGTTCTCCAAAAAATGTGGGTGTTCTGTTGAGTTTGTACCCTGTTCCTGCTGGTGGCAGTGGCGAGGCACTGTGCTGGGGCTTGGTGGCTATCTCTCTTGTGCCCAGCAAGCTGTGTCTTAACTGTGGAGTGAGGGTGTCTGAGTCCCACTGGTAGCAGGCTGTGGCATTGTGACCAAAGAGTGCTGGTTTAGATGGTGGCTGGCAGCTGAGAGCAGAGGAGGCAAATCACAGTTTAGGAGGTGCTGTCCAGGTGTGTGATACTGAATTGCCTACCTCTCTACCTGAGTTAGTGACCTACAGCAAAAATGCAATATAAGCAAGTCCAGAGCAACAGTTCTACTGGCTATATAATTTTTTATTATGCTTCAAGGCATGAAACCCATTTCCACCTGCCCCCATGAACCTGCATCAGTGTTTTAGACCAAGTGCCCTGACCCCATATGGGACATGCTGCCACAAATTTTTGCCCTTATACAGAATTTTTGTAACTTCCCTCCTGAGTTTAACATGAATGAAAGCATGAACAATCTTGTGAATAGGAAATGTGATGCTGCATGGTATGTTTTTAGCACTCTGCATCAGGGATTAGATGCACAACTCCTGTTGCCATAGCTTTCATCCCTCTGAGACTTAAATGTGTCACACCAGCTGAATGCAGTATGCAACCAAAGCCAGGGGAGAGAGGTATGCAACAAAAAAGGGAGCCACTAGCAAAACAGGAATCCTTTCTTTTAATTTCAGCCTCATTATTCAACATTTATGATGTCAATAATGTTAAGCTGTAAACAGCCAGCTAACAAAAGCCATGTGTGGGAGGGAGTTAAATCTGGTCTCAGGATGACTGGCATTCCCTGCGATCACTAGTCAAGCCTGTTTCTTAGACATGGATGTTCATTATGGACTCTTATTAGCACTGACAGCCTTCCCAAAGGAAATCCCAATACCAGGACTGATAGCAGTCCCATTTAGTCTCCTGTGCAGTGGCCAGTGCCTGAGTCTGGGTAGCAAAAGTAGGAAATTGTTCCTGATTCACATAATTATTCACTGCAGTCCCCAGTGCACCCTGCACACTGCTAGAGGAGGTGATAATAAATGGGAAGGTGTCTACAGGAGTTGGTTTGTTTTGTTTTCTTCCTCTGGAAGGTGAAGAGAGAAAAGTCACATTTCAGTCAAGGAGGCTTTCTTGGGAACCTTACAGATGAGTAACAAATTGTTCTGTTTGACAGTGTTTGTAAGAGGTGCCAATCTACTCTTGGACTGTTAACTAAGCAAACAGCTGTTTGGTGCTGGTGTCCTGGGTGGCTTTGGTTTAGCTTGGATTTGAGAAGTCAGCCACAAAAAAAAAAAGGCAAAAAAATGAAGGAGAGTGAGGGGGAATTCTGAAGGAGAAATCCCAGTGACTCTGGATAGGTGGAATACTTTGTTTTCCCTTCACTGCAGCTTCATTTTCAGATACCAGTTACATACAAGAAACTGCAGCACGTGCATATTTACACCTTGTTCTCATTTCAGCTTCCCTCCTGGTGGCTCTTGTGCCCAAAGTAAATGCAGGAAAGAAAGGTGATAATAGAGCTACCGATTAACCAGCCCTGTGTGATTGACTGAGGTACAAGCTGGGTGGAACAGCAATGCTGGCGAGAAGCTTCCCCCACCCCCTTCTTCCAAATCATATATTTTTCAAGTTCACATCAATTACTTGAGTTTCCAACTGGATAAACTCGAATGAGAAGCCTTTCTGTAATCTGCTGACAAGACAGCAAAGCACTTTTTGTTAGCTCCTCCTGATGCAATATAAATTGGGTGTTTGCAGGAAAGAAATCTAGCACAGGGTTAGAAATGATTTAAAAACAGAAAGAAAGGAAGGGAAGACATTAAGGGAGTCTGTGTTAAGGTTCTAGTTTTGGGTCTTTTGTGTAGGGCATGTGCCTGTTTGAGGTGTAAATATGCTTGTGGGGAAAAAAAAAAGGTGCTTGTATGGCTACTTCTGGTGAAATTCCTCTGAGAATTGGAAGTACCAGTAAGCATCCTCTTGCTATCAAGACCTTGGAAACCGGAGTGGTAGAAAAGGGCAGGTATCTACATCCTCTGATATGGTGCTCAGCCTTCTTAGGAGGATCCTTAGTGGGTGCAGTGAGGAGCAGGACCAGGTGACTGTGTGAAGTTCACCTGTTCCTTGTGGAAGTAAAGAAGCAGGTTATCTGGGATGGAGAACTATGGAGCCATTCCTCTGGGAGAGAGGATGGAGAAAGGCTCCATAAGAAATTTGCTGCTCTCTTTAAGTGAAGACAGTTGAAGGTCTAGGAGGTGGGTATGTTGAAGAGTAAGGCAGTGGTATCTGGTTTAGCTTTGTGGATTGATGTTGAACTGTCCATTGCATAACAAAAGCTGGGAGAAAAGGAGCTGAAGTACTGGAATTCTGAGTTCTGATAGATACTCTGCTATCTTATGCTCAGGGTTTTATCAAGGTAAAGTAACTCGCTCTCCTGTACCTTAAATCTCAGTTTCAAGGTGCTTTGTATGTGCACTTCTGACTGGGTTTTGGGTTTAATGCTGGATGATTTCAACTCAGCAATGTTGTAATGTGTTTCTAGAAGCAATAAAGCTATTGCCTTAAACCTGAACCTTTCCCTGAGTGTAAGTCAGGAAATACTGCAGAGGAGCTACCTCTGCGATGTAAAACAATGTGAGAGCAAGATAGAACCCACACCAAAGTGCCTGAAGTTATTGGAGAAGCCCAAGTTTGAATCCCAATTTAGAACTGGCCTGGGCCTATTTGGAATAGGTCATGATCTTAATATTACTGCCTGCAAGGGACCTCGGTTTGAATGGGTATCTTACTGTGTGATGAGTAGAAACACTTTGGAGAAAGGATTGTTGGAGCACGTTTGGTAAGTGATGCATCTCCTTTGTCTTCTCCTGGCTCCAGTGGCATGAGCTGAGAGGGTATGCACTGTGACAAGGTCACTTGTGCTGTTAGAACAGCAACGTTGTCAGTAGTGCTTTGGAATCTTAAGAATTGCTGTGGTTCCTGCAGTTCACACAGCAGCCTTGGCTTAAAGTGTTTCCTTGGGCTATTAAACTCTGTATTGAAGCCTTGAAAAGGTTTTTGAGCCTTGAAAAGATTCGAGTGCTTCAGATTCATCAATGCTTGGTGCAATGTCTCTATAATACTCCAAGCTCAGGGCATGGAGACAAGGCATGTGCTCCAAAGGTAAGATGTTTCTAATATCTTCTTTGTGTGGCAAGATGAAGAAAGTAGACAGGAATGTGCACAGCTTTGCCCTTCTAGTGAGAGTAACTAGTGCTAACTAGGCTTCATGGGAAATCCCCATCTTCTGGATATGTTTTGAGGATTTTTTGAGGTTATTTGGTGCATAATTTCTTTGTGCTAATTGCTTGCATGTGCATGACCACTGCCTACTACAGCACTCTCTTTAAGTACCAGAAACTGAATAATTACCACAAGTGTGGCACAGTGAAAATATGCTTGGATTTAAGCTGGTCTCTGTGAATAGTTTTCTTCTGAAACTAAATTCATAATGGGTAGGAAAAAGGAAAGCTTGATCAAAACTGTTGAAGACTGTCTAACATTCTGCCAAGGAGAGATATGCCACACTTAGTCTGTGCCACAGGCTATGGAGCTTGTTTGGCAGGGAATTTGTTTGCAACATGTTTTCAGTTCTTTTTAAAATAAGACGCCAAACTGTCTGCAATGAATGCCTAATGGTGGGGGGAAGCAGGCTGGGGGTGTGCAGAGAACAGGGGAAGGAGGCTGGTGCATTGTTGGAGCTCTGCAGATAACCTTGGCAGAGGCCACTTCTCTCTGACATCTCGCTAAGCAGCCCCATTATGGGAGATGACAGGTCTGGGGTAGGAGAATATAAAGGAGTAATATAATACACAGTTTGTCAAGCTTTTAACTTCACAACAGCTTACCTCTGCACAAGAGATTTGCCATAAACTCTACAAGTGGGATTTGGGGACTGATGTGTTCCTCATAAATCCTCAGACTGCTGCATGTTTACTGCCAAGGCTTTGGGGGGGGTGTCATAGCAGGTCTCCCTTGGTCTCATGTGGCAACTGGAGCGGCCGCATTACTGAAGAGCAAACTTTAAAACCTGAAATTTAGGCTGTCTGGAGCAAATGGAAGGTGCCTACAGTCCTTGCTCCCACCTCAGCCCTCACTCCTGCAATTAACACGGTGAAAAGGTAACACTTGGTTAAGGCTGTCTGCACAATCTCTGCCATCTGAGCTCCTTTGTCACTCTTCATGGGGTTCCATGCTGCTTTTCCTTCATAGGGTCTTTTGTGTTCAGAGCTTTTAATGTGAGGAGAGCACATGCCCTCACCCCAACCCAGTTCTAGGTACTGGGAGATGGCAAAACTCGTTGTGTGTGCTCTTTTGGGCTCAGGGGCTGCTGCTGTGTGACTGGCAAATTAGGAAATGCCTGTTGAGTCACTCAGCCTGTGCAGCTGAAAAATCTGAGTTTGGAAACACTGTCTCTGTAGGTGTTTAACTAACATCCAATGTGCCCATGTAGAACTGAAAAGCTTCTCAGTGGAACTAATTATGGTTCTTAGGCCTGACAAAGTCACTTTTACAATGCTGAATAAATACCAGTGAGATTTTAATTTCCTCCCACAATTATTTATGATACTAGAAAACTTAATCCAGGTTTGTTTATACCCGAGGAGCTCAAGTATAGCAAGAACATTAGCAATAATCAAAAAAACAGCAGCAGATTTAGCTGAGAAAGTTTCACTCTGATATCCTTCACCCTTTGGAAAGGCTAGATGCAAACCCATTGGTAGGCAGTATTCTTTGCAGTAAGATTTTCCTGTTTCCTCAGGGTTGTTCTCCATGTCTTGGTTTACTGCAAATTCCTAGTTGCAGTTAGAAACCCAAACTTAAGACTTTAATGGATTGAAACCAATTCTGAAAGAAGCGTTAGGGAAGATTTTAGTACGATTTCTCTCTTTGAAACTACCCAAGGCCTGCAAACTTATCTGTTGCCTGAAAGGAGGAGTGTTTTCTATCCTTCCAGTCTCAACAACCTCCCATTGAGCTTCATTTTTGTGTTTGCAAGCTGTAGTGAGCTGAAAAACTTTGCAGTGGCTGCATGCAAATCCATCCTCCGCTCTTCTCCCAGGGCCTTGCTGAAATAGCAGAGGAATTGTCACACATCCCAGAGTGGCAGAGATGATCATCACCACTGATGTTCTGAGGGAGAAAACTGAAGTGGGAATTCAGAAGCCCTTTAAAAAGTTTGGCTGGCTGTTGCTTTTGCTTTTTGGTCTCCCCACACAGAACTTCCCACCTTTCTTGCATATTTAATTTGAAAATAGCAATCTATAGATGGAGCAGCTGCCTCTGCAGGGGGGAGTCAGTTGAGGGGTGACTGTTGGAAGGGCTGATTCCAGTCAGCCAAAAATCAGTGGTGGTGTGCTGACTTCAGCTGCAACTCCTCAGTGGCTTAAGGGTCAGAGAGGAAGATAAACTTGGGTGATGGAAAAGTGTTCATTCAGGGAAAGGCAAAGTGGTGAGAAGCTGCAGACATGGCTTTTCCCTCAGGCTCTGCGTTGCATGAGGCAGTTGTGCTGCTTCCAAGCGTAGAGGTTGGTTCTGCTGGTGTTCACGGCCCAGCTCACTTGCTCTGCTGGCTTCATTTGCTTCCTCCCACGCTTGTTGTGCAGGATGGGTAGGAATGCCCTGAGGAGGAGAACACAAGATGAAAAACACATGAAAAATTCAAGGAATTTTTTATTAATAATAATTTTTAAATCCCTGTATGTTTACATTATTATTAGAACCAGTTGCATCAGCTCTAAGAAGTGAAGGAAATGGAGCGTTGCTGTGTTAGATATTAAATTGAAGTGGATCTCCAAAGCACTGCCTGTAGTGCACGGGGAGAGAAGGGAGCAGTGCAAAGGCTTAGAGGCTTGGGACTCCCTACATGAGGTATGAGTCTCCCAGGATGTGTGAAGTACAGCACCTGGCACAGCAGCCCTGCCTGCTCTGAGCTCCTGTAATAACCTTTTGCTCTGGCGTGGGTGAATTGACCCTTGAGGAGATGAGATGTGAAGCAGGCTGTGTGCCCTTAGCAGAAGCCCTTTCCACTTGTTGAGCCCTCAGTTCTTCCTACGTTACAAAGGCTTCTAGCAGTTACTCACTGTTGCTGGACGTGTTTGGGCTCCAGTGTAGACAAGTCATCACCTCCTGCAGGCAGAGCCATGTGGAGGTGTAGAGGCTGTGGTAAATCTGAGTGCCTCAAGCCTACCCAGCATCTGGAATCCTAGAGTTGTTAGTGCTATCGGATCTGTGTGTTCCTTGTTAGCTACAGACAGTGGGTTTTTTTGTGTAGTCTGAGCCTTTGAATCTCATTCTTACATTCTCTCTCATTTTTCCTCTTTGTAAAAGAAATGTGTAACTGAGGCAAAGACAAGGAAACATCCTGTTCAAAATGTCGTTGCTTCTGCTGAGCATCTGTGCCAAAGGCACATCCATGGCTAGGGGCTGCTTGAAATAGTTTCCTGTCTAATATGACCAGAGTGATGTGTCTGTGGGACTCCTGCTGTGAAGGGCTGAGGTGGTCACAAGGTGAGCAGAACACTGAGGATGCTTATGAGTCTCTCCTCCTGATGTTTGGATGCTTTCTGCCCAGTCATACAAAGCAAATGTTTGCCTCTCCTGAATGTGAGATTCATTGTCCATGGGGAAGGGAATTTCTGTGCTAAATTGTGTGAAATGTGGAAGGTCAGAGCATCCAGAAGTTTGCCCCTGAAATGGAGGTGAAGGTTGCCACAAAATCCACAGGAGTTCCTTCGCTTTGGCGTGAGAATTGATGTTCTGCGTGGAGCCAGATCCCCTGCTTGTAAATCAGTTCAGCTTGTAATATCTGTCAAGTGTTTGGGGACACCTGAGTATCTGATGCTGTATAAATGTCAGTTGTTATTACAGTTTCTTGCTCGGGTTATTGATTTCTCCCCTACTGTTCTCACAGGGATGGAGTGATTTGAGGTCTTAGGTAGATCAGCTCTTCCTCCTCCAGCTTGTCTTGCATACAGCATACTTTGAACCCCCTTGTTCTGAACTGCAGTGTAGTTAGCATGTCTCATAACCACACACAGCTTTTCCTGCTGTAGCTTTTTGCATCCCTCCAACCCAATAGGTTAAGCAATGGCCAACTCCTGTGTACATGCTGTTTGGGGCACAGAATATCTTCTGTGATTCTTGTAGTGATGTCTTTGGATTCTGCTTCTCCTCCAGTGCACACATGTATACACATTTACCCTTTATCCTATAAATTCTGCTCCTGTTTGAATGAAAGTATATTCAGCTCTGTTATTTTAGTCTGAAGGACAAAGTCATCACTCTACCTCTCAGTGAATGTGCTGCCCTAACCTTCCAAAGATCAGCTGTGAAATATGAACCGCTGACAGGATCTGATCCCCCTGGAGTCCCTGCAGTGTTTAGCTTAAACTAAAGCTGCTTCACTTAAGGGGGAAAAAAAAACAATATTGGTTTTTTTCCTTCCCCTCCCTGCTCCAGAAAGTTTTCCTTGCCCCCCTCCTTTACCTACTGCTATCATACCAAGAAACTTTCTTCACTACTCTAGAAAATGCTGAGCAAAGGGCCCAGTTTCGGTTATTGAGGCAGGATTTATCAAAAACACTGATGTACAAATGTCTGTTTTCTTAAATCAGCTGCACCTAAGGCAGAAAGAGACTCGGCTTACTGGGGGGAGATGAAAGTGCTGAAGTTAGCAGGGCTGATGTTATGCTGCCTTTAAGACATGTGCTCTCTGAACCTCTTTGGGGCTTTAAAAAACTTTTCCTGGTTTTCCCAAGTCACAGGGGTGCTTTCCAAGTGAAACTAGTGCCAGCAGCCCGAGGAGTGCTCAGCCTGGCTTTACCAGCCATGCTAATAAAACTGATTTTATCTGGTACAGGCAGTGCATGTATTTTTTGGGTAACACATGAGCAGGTCTGCCTGGTCTTAGAAAAGTCACTAGCCTTGGTGAAGAATAGATACTCAGCTGGTGTAAGTTTACTGCATGGTAGTAGCAGGGGATGTTGCTTTGCAGATCTGAAGGTCTGGCTTGCTCATCTTGGGTGTTAGTGCCAGACACTTGCCTGGAAGCCCTCCTTGGATCAACGTGTTGCTGTGCCAGGTGCTTTGGAAACAGCACGAGAGATACATGGGTCCCAAAGAGCCTGCAGTCTGCAGTGCTCTTAGAGGTGACTGCTGCCTGAATCTCATCTGCTCACAATTGCTCTGCTAACGTGGAGTGCAGCTCGGATCATTGCCCTGAATATCACCCAGGTAAACCTTGGAACCAGTGCTTCCAGACACTGATCCACTAGCTGTGCTCAGGCTCGCTAATTGAAAGCCTCTGTGGTATGTCAGCCCCAGCTGCAGCTGTCGTGTGGTGCCATGCAGATCTGCCCCACTGTGCTCGGAATCATAAATACAGTTGTGTGACTTGACCAGGATAAAGAGCAGGTTGGTGTCAGAGGCAGGAGCAGAAATATTTCACAGCTCTTAGGATACCCTCCTGCCTGCTGCGTATGTACTTCGTGCTTCCTGGCAGAGCATCACAGAAATTAAGTGCCTCTAACAGAGCAGAAGGGGCGTGTGGTTCCTCTGTGCTTGGCAGGGAGCTGGATACAAACGTGCAGAGGACAGGAAAAAGGAATCATGGTCAGCTAAATGGGAATGAGAGACACTTTTTTTTTTTTTTGCATGTGCTTGGAGCATGGGGCAATAAATGGGAAGATTTTTTTCCCATCTTGCACAAAAGTTGACATTGCTAAAATGTCCCCTTATTGCAAGCTGCCATCAGTGAGCTCTTGGAAGAGGCACAGCTGGACCCAGTGAGTATGGAAGCAGAGTGATCACCAGGAGCCATCAACTGCTACTGGAAGAACTGTAGGAAAGTCAATAACTTATTAACACTACTTCCTGGGTTATCTGGTTTCCTGAAGAGATTCCCTCACCAACTGCTCAACTAAAGAGTGCTGTTGTTACACAAAGATTGTCATCCCCTTTTCTGCTCCCTGCTCAAAGTCCTGATGTCAGAACAGTGAAAATAGGTCTAAGAAATGCCAAATCTGATGTTGTTCCAGAGGATTCTTTTTCTTAGGCTGATGCTGTGACTCAGATTTAAGAGTGGGTGATGTTGACCACAGAGTACTCTGGCTTGCCCATGTGGGTAACCTGTGAGGGTCTTAGGAGCTGATGTCCAGTGCAAGGGGAGATGCAGACCCATCCTCTTACTCTTCAAGTCCCCAATGATTTAGATTGCAATCCACAGATGTTCTTTCTGGGCTGGGACTGTTCAAGCACCTCTTCTGACAGAGCTGCTTGATAACAGTTCTTGGCATCCAAATGTGCTTTGAAGATGATAGTGAGAAATAGTTGAAGGAACTGGAACCATCAGCAAAATAAAGATGCAAGACAGAGATAAAGCCTGTGTGTTTGGAGCATGAAAAGGAAGCCTGTTTTCTTACAGCAAAGCAGCAGGGTTGAGTGCAGTATTTGGTGTCTCCTAGGGTGAAGTCCTGCATTTAATTGGTAGGGTTGGGTACCAGCTATGCAAGGAAGAAAAACTATTTGACCACTAAAACTTGAGGAAGAAGAGGTGTTCTCCCATCCTTCCAGAGTCTTCTAAACACTGTGTAGATGTTTTGGCCATTCTAGAGACCTCTTGGAAGCTCTACAAGGGTAGTAGATCAGAAAAGAGGAGCTTGGTGCTTGGTTACTGAGTTTCACAAGGGGAATTCTCCTTTGCTTCTGTCGTCCTCCTCCTCCACACACACTAAATTAATTTACTTACTTGATGGACCATAATATCCCTATCACCAGGAAAGCTGAATGTATACAGCTTTTTATATACATATTTCTTGCACCATTAAACCAGTCTGCCTATGACAGAACCTATGAATAAGTTCTGAGAGGTAACCTGGAATGTTTTAGGGCATAGCTTTCAGTAATAAATATATATGTATTATCTGCATTTTACAACTCCTTAGTATGCAAACCAGTAAAAAGTGTAGACTCCTAAATAGCTGTGGTAATAAAGGGGTGCCTATATCTGACACTTTCATTTGTCAGGGCCTCCCTTTGTGGTGGGATGGGGTCACATCTTGCTCAGAACCCTTTGGCCCTGGTTTGTAGGGCAGTGTGACTTGTGGAAGTTAATGAGGCTTATGGGCTTGTGATGACTCTCACAGAGGTTTCTCCAAAGGCTGAGTGTTTGTAGGAGCAGCTCTGCTGCATTCCCAGTTGCTTTGAAACCTGTGAATGATCACAGCCACATTTAACCATGGGGCTCTAGTCTTGGAGCCCTTGCTTTTTTATAGGTGTTTTGAAAATGAGCAATTCTCAGCTGGGTGTTCCACCTCAAAGCCCTGTGCTTCCCACTTACTTTGAAAATTGCCTGTGCCCAGGCTGTCTCCCTTCCCAACCCCATCCCCCCTGCTGCCAGGGTGTGCTTCCATCTCCCTGTCTCCTCACCCTGCTACCAGCAGGTGAAAAAAAGGGGGTCGGGAGGCTGGAGAGAAAAAGCTTGTTAACAAAATTTGTTAAAACATTTAACACCTCTGCTGCTGTTCCTCTGTACTGAGTACACATGGCAGGGGGTAATTTATGTCCTGAAATTACAATCCATATGAATTAGCCTGGCACAAATACATCATTTCCTAATAATACAGACAAGATGCTTCATGGAGTGATGAAGAGAACAGCCCTTTCCTGTATGTTCTACTTTATCTGCTGAGTAATTATCCAATCTATTTCTTGTAATGATATAAGAGGATGTTTATTCCAATTCTCCCCCAGCCCCACAATGCAAAAAGTGCTGTTTGGAGGCTGTAGTATAGAACAAGGCCCAGAAATAGCAGTAGTAGGCTGACCTCTGTGCCAACAGAAGTATGTAGCCCAGGGACAGTGCCCTGCCCAAGGTCAGGCTTTAAGGGAATGCCCATGTGGGGAAGTGAGTGGTGTCAGCTGGTATGAGGTGTGCTTTGGGGCAACTTCCTTCTTCTTTTTTAGGAGTGAGAAACTTTCCATTTATTGCAAGATGAGATCCTAAGTGTGAGTGGTTAGAGTGGGACCACTCATGTTCCATGTGCTCATGCATCTTGCTTCAGCTATGGTGGCTCAGGCTGCTTACCTGTACCTTAAATAGACAACTTTTAGCCTCCTTGCTATGTGGTTTATTTGCAATCAAAATTCATTCCCAAACCCACCTTCCTCCCTTGTGCTTTGTACAGCACCAAGCCCAAGGATTCACTAGAAGATTTGGCCTTCTGAGACCTTATGCAATATTAATTGTTAAGTTGCTAATTAGTGAGGAAAACCCTGGGCTAGATTTTTCTCTCTGTTCCCTTTCCCTGGCTTACTGACTTACGTGTTCAGCTCTGAGGCACGTAGAGGCAGGAGATGTCTCTCCCTCACCCATGTGTAGGACCTGGCATAATCCTGTTTGGCTGCCTGGTGTTACCATAGTAATAAGCAATGATTAAGAAACTTTTTTTGCATTCTGTTTAATAATACAGAGTCCTTGCAGAGTTAATGATCAGAAGGGTCTGGGTGAGCACACGTTTCCTTTGTTCACAACATGTAGAGTGCTGAAGTCCAGCCAGAAGCCTTGGAGAAGCTGCTGTTGTGAAGTGTCCATGCTGCTCCAGACCAGCCATACCTACTGCTTGCTGCTCAGCTTGAGGTGGGCTGTTCATCTGCATTTTTAAAATGCTTCAGAGATGGTCAGTGGGAGGGGCTGCAGCTCTTCCATCTGCAAATAAAATGGAGCCTCTTGTCCGAGGGATGTGACTCGGTCCAATGCCTCTGGAAGCAGTAGTTGTGTGTGGTTAAGGTGGTTCTTAAATGCTTTCCAGTATTGGAGCCTCCTTGTGCTGTAATGCTAGTTAGAGATAAACTGCAATACAAGTTCACCTGAAGCCTGATTTCTTTGCTTAGTGGCTATTACACATAAATGTTCAGAAGCTTTTTTTTACTCCATTTCTCCTTCGTAGCTGTCATATGACAGTGAGCTGTGGTCATGCTGATGCAGCTTGTGTTATGCTGCCAATTTATTACCTCAAGACACAATAAACATTACCCAAATGCTGTCCAGCTTGTGGAGGATACAGAAATCACAAATGCATGAGGATCTGCAAGGGAAAAGGGGAATCAGCTCTCAGAGGTTTTTCCATCAATTGTTTAACCTTGTGGCCTCATAGCAATAGTGGAGTGAGAAATTACTTTTCTTCTCCTGCACTCCATGGTGCAGTGACCTTGCTGGATAATTACCTTGGGGTTGCTGCTGCAGCCACCTCGAGTACATAAGAGAGAAGAGAAAACCTCGTGCATGTCAGAGGCTGCTTAGGTGGAGGGTGTCACTGTGCAGGGAGGCAAAGCAGGAGCACTGAAATCATGTCAGAGTAACCTGTTGACACCATTAATAAAACCTTGTAAGTAAGCAGAGCAAGATGATGAGTTTGCTCTATCCTTACCCAGGCAAAACTCCCCTTTACTGGTAGTATTGGTGGTTTCTGTTAAGAGCTGCTGGCTGCTGTGGGGTAGGAGGGTCCCGTTTCCACAGCCCTGGGTGTGCTGACGGTCACAGCCGTGCGTTCCGAGCAGCTTTGCAGACAGGGAAAAAAATGAGGGCTGGAGGCACAACAGGGTTTTACCAAAGTTGTAGAGAAGGTGTGGAGCAGGACTGTGAACTTCAGGGTAAGAACCTAGGGTATAAGACTTTGGTGACATGATTTCAAGTGATGTGAGTTTGTTCAGCCAGTAATTAATTCCTCTGTTCAGCCCACTCACTGCTGCTCTCTCCAGGACTGGCTTGATGAATTCAATGTTTTTGTAGCAGTTTTGTGGGGCTCGTTCCATCCAAAGTGCTGGTGAAGAAAAACCTTCTGGAGAGGTGTCAACAGACCAACACTTACTTAATTTTGTTTGGTTTTATAGAAGAAAAAGGCCTTATCACAAGGCCCTTGGCAACTTTGTGTGATGGAAATATAAAATCCATAACAACAATAAAAAGCAGTCAACCTGTCAAGTAACAAGCATGAACTTAACCAACCACTATGAATCCTTTCAATGACACAAAATTAATAACGAGAGAATATATTGTCATGTGATGAGCTACCTTTCATTGTGAGTCCAAGTACATTAACACATTCACAACCTTGGAATGAATTGTGTATCTCTTGGCTGTGTGGGTTCCTAATTGAGATTGTAGCTCCTAGTTACTATTAGCATGCAAATCACAGAGAGTGGGAATAATAATAAAAGAGATCTTAACCTACTGAACTACAGTAACAATAGTGTAACCAGAAAGGGATGATCACACAAGTAAGATGGTAGTTTAGCTTCTGGAGATGAAGATTAGTAGAGAACAGAAGAATACACTTGGCCTGCCTGGGTGCTTGTGGATATATTATAAGCTATGTGAACACCTCTTGTTGCTGTACCTCACTGAGACTCTGTGCAAATGCCTCAGCATTGAAAGAAGTGTGAAAGAAAATTATTTTGAATTCTGAGACTGGTTAACCCTAACTGTGCTGTCAGAAAGGTTTGATTTTAGTGACACTGCTGATGAGTTGGGGATCTCTGTGCTTTTAGTTCTATGATATTATTTACAGTTGTTATTAAAGATTACCACTCTGGCTAATAATTAGTTTCATGATGTATCAAAGCCTCTAGTACAGCAGGGATGAGTTATACTCCTCCAGCAGTCATGAATTACTGGTGAAATCATTTCAGTTTAACTTACTGAACTGAATGTCAGGGGCAGCTGTTCTGTTTTCTCCATTGATATGCTGAGTGGAAAATTGTCTTTCTGCAACCTTCCTTTAAGTGCCAGATTCTTCCAAACCTCATTGCTACTCATCCCCATGAGGGTTGGTGGGGAAATAATGTAAAAGATAACTCCATATTGCATGTTCAAGGGTTGACAACTATTAAGAGCTTATTGTGTTTATCTGCTGCCTTTAAATAGGGCTGCTGGACTGAGCTGGCTCCAGCCAATAGTTTCCCATCAACCATACACTATTATCTTGGATTTCTAATGAGATGTCCATTCCTTTACTCCTGATGGTCCACTTTAGCCCGGGAAAAGGATTATTCTTCTTACTTTATTACTGATGACAGCATGAGATTTTTCAGCCACCTGAAAACACTATTTGGCTGATCACTTCATAAGTTATTAGGTTATTGTGAATTATGGAGTTCCTTCTACTTCCAGCAGATAAAAATGCATTTCCTTGAAGCTAATCTCAATGTAAAGATCAAATCCTGTCTCCATCTCTAATGTGTGATCTAAGCACAGACTGACATAGAAGAGGCTTAATGAGAACTGCAGCCATGAGTGCCAGGCTTTGGGTCTGATTCTTTTCTCCTTGGGGGCCCAAACACAGTCAAAACTTGCCAGTGAATTGGACGGGCCCAGCTACAGAGGCTTTTATAGAGGAGTTGAATTCCTGGAGCCCCTTGTCGATTATTGGTTTAGCAACACGAGTACCAGCTCCTCTGACAGTGTCAGCCCCAGGCGACAGCCCAGCACAGAGCTTCTACTCCACAAGTCCTTGTCCATAATCCCTTTCTGTAGGGCTGAGGTACAATTGTGCATAATTACTTCCAAGGGTATAAAAGCCACCTACTGTGCAGGTGGTGCTTAATGCCAACGTCCTGTGAATTTCTCAAATACCTGTACAATCATCTTTTGCTTGGCTTTCTTATCATCACTATTTAATATTGGGCATGGCAAATAAGAAACTTGCTCTTTCCTCTTCCCCTTATTTATTGCCACGCTTGGATTAAAGTGAGTTTTTTTTTTTTTTTAAATAAATGAAAATTTAAATTGCATTTTATTTTCTTACCAGCTGCTAACTCTCCAAGACAGATTGGGAGATCAATTATCACAGCGGTGAATGAATCTAATTTTTCAATATAATTTACGGTAATTCTATATTCTCTGCCCAAGAAGCAAATAGTGCTGGCTTGTTTCCAAAAGTGAGCTCAGAAAGAACAACAAAAGGAGCCTCACAAAACCACCAACACTACTGTAGTACAACAGCCAGGACTCCTGGTCTTCCAGTGGTCCAAATACCATGCCAAAGGTAGGGAGCATGGTACTTGTGTGCTCTCCTACCCAACTGCTTGGTGCAACAGGAACTCTTTGTTGGACTTCACTGAGCTCTGGACCACAGTCCAAGTGTCAGATTCATCCCTGTACCTCTCACCACTTCTGTCTCTTGGACATCCAAAATATGGGGCGTGTTCTGCATCCACTGGGTCAGACTGCTTGAAGGGGATGCTGGTCTTCAGCATGGGGCCTGCACTCTGGGACGTGGGGATTGCACGAGGGCAGTTGGCCTCCAAGTTTTAACAATGGTCTGGAGGCAGGGTGCCAAACCTTCCCTGGGTACCATGTTGGTTATTGGTTCCTATGGGTGTCACTTGGCACTTGTGTGGAGTCACACCCAGGTCAGCAAAGCCCAGGAGAGGGTGGGCATCTCCCGCAGCGGTGTTGTAGGGCAGGTCTCCATCTGCATGCTTCTGGCCAGGTCCAGTCTGCCTTCCCAGCAGAACTGGAGTGACTGTGCCACACGATGCTGACAGGGACTGCTGCAGGCTCTGTGGCACACACTCGGATCCAAATGTACCTCTCAAATGTCATGTAATGATTTGTAATCATGAGCAGTTTATTGACTAACACTTAGTGGAGGGAATTGAGGCAACTCAGTTTCCTGTGGATGGCAGGCTCATCTTCTCCTCCCCCTGCCCATTTTAGCCCTTTCTGGCAGTGGGGACAGCTCCTGGAAATTAATGGAGAAAACTTAATATACCTGCTCAAATTCTGTTTTGCTAGCAGGGCTTCTTGGCCTGCAGTCAGGACGGCACCATTTGGCAGGGGAGGCCGCCCGCGTAAGCACTTTGTGCACTTAGGTCATTTATTGAAGTATGTTTTTTAGCATGCACTTCAAATGTGTTTAAATAATTAAAATCAATGGCAAGCATAAGTCAGACGGTGGGGGGGAACCCAAAAGAGGCCACAACACTTGTTCTTTTCATTTAAAAACTCAGTAACTAAATCTCACTTTAGTCTACCAGGAATACAAATAGTGCAATTAATTGGCAGTAATTTAGAAGCCCTCCATTTCTAAAGCCCCAGGACATACAGATTGGAAACGATGCATATCTTAATGTCAACAATGGTTCTTCACGTGGCCTAAGATGCAAATAAGTGGGGGAAATAGTTTTGCTTACTTTTCCCATGTTTTTTATGGCTCATCTTCACACAGTGACAGCACATTCTTGTATGTTGCATTAAAAATTCCCTCTCGAAGCTGATTGTATTGATTTCTTCCCTTTCCATTAATGCCCAAAACAAGAAATTATTGTATTTTTTCAGTGCACAGTGGATCCTGAATCTACTAACTATTTAAGCTGTAGCACAAATGCTTGAAGCTCTCAGAGAACACAATAGCTTGAAAGAGGTCACTTGCCAGGTCACAGATTTTTCTTTTTGGCTTGTTCACTGAATCACTGCAATTTCTCTGTCTTTTTTTTTTTTTCTTAGTTTTGTACAATCACTGCTGTCCTTCATGATTTTCCATATTAGGATTGAGACCTTTCTTCTCCAAATGGCACGTTCAAATGAAGTAAACACCACACCCTTCATTTTTGTGCAATTTTAGGGACATGCTGTTTCAGTTCTGTGATAGATGGAAGGAGCAATACCTCCCAACTCCAGCGTCCTCTTTCTGCAGAGGTAGAAAGTGCTTTTGAACATCTGTGGATTGCACAACATAATGCATAACAGGGATACAGAACAGGATTTCAGTAGCCAAAACTTGAGCAGTAGATGCAGCAGTTGGTGTTATCCTCTGCCAAGTTATCAGGTCTGTTTAAATGTACAGCTGTGAAATACTCTTGAGACATAACGGGTACAAGGCTCTGTGTGACTTTGGGCTGGTCACTTGCCTGGTTAGGAAAATGGGGCCATGCCACCCTTTTTGCCTCTTAGTTTCCAAGCTAGTTGGGACAGACTTGTCTGTTACATGCATGGAGGGCACAATGGGGCCCTGGAATTGTTCATATTCTTTTAGAGCTGCTCTGGTATAAGTAACAGTGGTAGCAGAACTGCCCAAAAGGCCTGTGAGAGATTGTTTTGATGTTCAGAGTGCGAGCTTGGTCTATGCAAGGTACTTTCTTATGAAAGCCAGTGCAGTTAATGTTCATTCTTTGTGTTAGCAAAAGCAGATCTGCCCACATCGCTGGGTAGTGTTCAGGGAACTGCATAGACTCTACCACATTCTGTGACATTTGCAAAAGACTTGATTGTTTGCACCTCTGAGCATTTAGACCTATAAATATTTATTAACCTTCTCCCAGACACGTATCACAGCTAAGGCAGAAATGACCTTCCCTGTGGCTATGACTGAGGAAGAGGAGAGCCCATGCCGCTAAATAGCTGTAAAGGCACAGGATTCACAGCCCCTGATACTTTAGCAACATACTCTGTGGAGCAGAAGAGAGCAAGATGACACAGCAGGGGTGAGAAAATGGGAGGTGAGGGGCTGCAGGGAGCAGGAATAGTTCTGAGCTCAGGTGGCAGCACACCCAAGCTGAAACTCAGCTACAGAGCTCTGCCACTCCAGGGCTGCGTGGGCTCTGAATTGCCTTCCAGTGCTTCCTCATTAAGGTAGATTGTCTTTGCAGCCTTCAGAGAGCAGGAGAAATGCTATTCACCTTTATAAGAATTATATTAGTTAGCTGCTGGTACTAACTAATGGAGTTGTTTGTTGAGTTTCAGCTGTGTAGTTTTAACTCTGAAAGCCCTCATTTTAAACCTCCTGGATGATGGCAAGGGATTATTTCCTTTGCCTGAAGGCCTGTAGTTACTGGCAGTGAAATGAAAGATTGGCAGGTGGTTCTACTAGCCTTGGGACATGGGCTATCAAGACAGGGTGGTCCAGGCACCACATAACACACTTGGCAGAGGAAATGATGTCCTGGGCACTGGTGTTCCTGCACTGCGGGGAGCAGGAGGTGGAGAAGGAGCCTGGCTGCACTGAGGAGCTCTTTCTGGAAGGATACGGTGAGTCAGTGGATTGACCAGGGGACATGGTGTACAGGGCAGTAGAAATGTTCTGAATTGATGGAGAAAAGAGAAATGAACCCAGAGTCTGGAGGGAAATATTTGTTAGCTTCTCTGCAGAGCAGTCAGCATCCTTCCATCTGGCGTGCCCCACGTTAAACCATCGGGGCTGGGGCTGGCATGCTGGCCATGTGCCAAATTAGACTAAAAGGTGCCCTCCTTTGCTTTAGAGTAGCAAAGATGCTGCAGAAGGAGATATGCAGAGGAAACAGAAAGCCTTCTCACAAGGGTAACTATCGATTATTTCATTATAACTAACAGGCTACAGAACAGTTGCACGTTTGCATTTCTCTGGCCTGGGCTGGCCACTCTTTCTCCAGGCAGACCCAGAGCAGCAGCCGTGGATCGTGTGCAGTCCCCCCTCACCCAGCCTCAGGCTGCTCCCAGGAGAGCAGCTTGGCATCAGTCACACTGCACCAGCAGGTCACCTGTCCCAGGACATGAAAATCAAAACCCTGTTGAGCAATTTTCTGTAACAGGTTTGAGTAGAAATAGCTATTTCTCAACCCTGTGTTGAACTATGGGTCTGTTTCTGTTTACAGGATTTCTAGGGCACTGTACTGACGTATTTATTCATCTCTCCCTGTTTTAGCTATTACGTGAACTGTACTCTGCTCCAGGGTTTCTGATCACCAGTTTCAGTGGAGCTAAATCATGGGGCCCCAATTCTTTGTATCATCAGAACAGCTCCCATGTAACCTGCTGATGTGGTACATAAGCAGGAACTTGGGAATAATATGGGTTTAGAAATCCTAAACACATGAGGAGGGGAATATCCCATAGAGCTGAGGTGGTTGAAATGTCCTCATTACTGCTATGATTGCATTGCCAGGGATGCATTTATGTGTCTGTGTGATGGCCACATTCTGTCCTTTAACCAGAGCACTGCAGTTAGAGATGCTCAATATCTGCAGTTTGTCCTCACATGAATTGTGGCTGCAACATTTGAAGCCTGATGCGAGGCACCAAGAGGTGGATCCCTTTGAGCCTGGGCCCAATGACAGTGCAACTGTCTGTGGTGGCACTGAAGTGGGCGGTGGCCAGTAACTCCCATGTATAATCCAGTACGAGTGAGTTCTGCTTGTGATTACCCCCCTGAACAATTTTCCTGTTGTTGGTTATTTGAACCTTGGACTTCAGCTGAGGGGTAGGAATTGGAACCAAAAAAAAACCAGTAGGAATTTAAAAAGATACAGACAACACATAGCTAATGGAGATTGCAGAAACATTTTGATGTTCATATGCTAATTGCATCCCACTTCCTTGCAAACTGCAATCACTTCATTGTTTTTGTGCTGTGTGTTTTTGAAAAGATTTCATTGAAGTTCCTTAATGAGGCAGACAGAGAATGAAAGAGGTATGTTATGGATGGAAATTTCTTCTAGATGCTCCATGTTAATTCTTCTCTGATTTCATATTGGCAAACTTGTTCACTCTATAGTCAGAAACCAAAATTGGTGTAGCTGAGAGACAGGCCAGTCCCAAACTGACATCCTAGAAACAAGCTGTGCTCCCTCTGCTGTGTGCCTGGGCTGAGCGATTGCTCAAGGAATCCGTGTGGGTACCACTGTGGTTCTGAGCTGTTGTTCTGCCTCCTGGGATGCAGAGGGAGGGTTGTTCTCCCTGAGAAGAGCTTAAGGGAGGTGCCCTGACAAACCCAAGGCCCCTGGGAGATGGTTCATGTCCTGTGTCAAGTGTTCTCCAGCTGTTGCTGCCAGATAGTGCAGCTTTGCATCACTGTGGTGCAGAGCCCAAGCCAGGCTTCTGCTTGCCTATCATCTTTGTGGTTTAGTTTAGTGAAGGCTGCTGGAGCCCAGAGAGCTGATGCAAGAACTGGTGTGAAGATGTATGCTGGAAGGAGTCCTTGGTGCCATTAATTGCAGTATCTCCAGGCTCCTTCTCAATTCTTTGCATATGCAGACAGTAACCCTGTGGGCAGCAGTGGAAGTCAGCAGCAACATAAAAAGCCTTTTATTTTCCCTTCTAACTGTGCTGCTGCAATCAAAAAAAAAAAGTTTTTAAGTCAATGAGAGAGGCAAATGAGGGGTTGTTGCCAGGGAAGGGTGCTCATCCTTGAGGTGATTTCTGTTTTATATTTGTCTTTTTTGAAAATTATTTATTTTGTTCTGCTACTATTAGGGGAGACAATTGAAATGAACACTGGAATGTGTGAGCATAGCTTGGCAAAGATGGGTTAGCTGAAATATGAGCAGACCTAAATCTCTAGCAGGGGCATGACAAGAACCCAAATACTTCCAAAATTGCAGCAGTTTGAACTCCCTCCCTGCCACAGCTCTCACCATTCTCTATCATTTGTAACATCAGCTGACAACATTGGAAGGACAAGTGTGTATTTCTTGCCCATACAGCAACAAAGTGTGTAAGACATTTGGAATCTCATAAGATTTCCAGACCAAAATGTTTTCAGAGTAAGTAGCTACAGTTTCTGAAATTAGCCTGCCTTGAGGGTGAATTCCTATCAGAACACCTTATTTCCTGCTTTTAGCACATGCATCTTGGGAAATGATGCCACAGAGTCTGAGGGAGTCTTGAGATTTTTTAGGGCCAGAATGAACTACAAGATCATCTCCTCTGACAGCTATCATAATGCAACATTCAGCAATTACAGCATCAGGATGGGGTCTGGTGCCCCAACCAGCAAATCTTCCCCTGGCACAGGCAGTGATTTAGAGACTCCACGTGAGGCCAAGGCAGCCGTGGTCCTAGCTGAGCTGGTTCCAGCAGTCAATCAGTCCTCACTCTTTTCCAGCACCTTTGGGATGCAGTTACCTGTTGGGAATGAATGCATAGTCCTTTGTGCTGTGTAATGGACAGGTAGAACAGCCACAGGAACTCCAGAGGAAACTATTATTTGCAGCAGTAGCCACATCACGAGTTTAGTTGCAACTCCTGGTTCAGAATGAGTTTGTGTTAAATTTCATCTTTTGTCCTGTTTGAAGGAAAAAAAAAACCCATCCTTGAAACATTCTGTTGTTCATGAAAACAATCCGAGGATGACAAATCCCATCCCACTCAGCCAAGTCAGAGCCCTCGTACTCATTAACTTTCTGCTTGTTTCACTCCCTTTGATGCACCTGGCTTCCACCTCCACGCCTGCTAGCACTGCTTTTTCCATTGTCAAACTGTGTTTTTTTGGAGTCAAAGACAGGCATTGCCACATTTAAGAACATAAACTTTTAATTTGATGGCATTATGATCAGCTGAAGACAGGTTCCTTTTGTTCATATCTCTTTGCTTAGATACTTGCCAAAGCAAATTGAAATGTAAAAATAGCTGTCCTTGCTTAAGCAACTGCATTTAATAAGGCTCAGAGGGAAGTGTGTTCTAGGAAATACAAGAGGGTGAGAACTGAAGGACTCTTGTGACTTTTGTCCTGGCTTTGTTACTCGTTTGTCATTGGCTCTTACTCAATGGCAGCACAGGGAATTCATCACTGGTCTGTAGGTGTGTGTGCTTATATTCTGTATAAGCCCTTCCAGCCCAGTGGAGAAGACCATGAAGGTGGCTTGGTCTTTTTGACTCTCCTCCCAACATCTGAGCACACATCAAAGAGAAGTGAACTGTTAGTTTTGAAATGGGTGATAATTATGAAGTTATATGTAAGTCATGGAGACAGCAACTCTAAATTTTAACAAGCCTGATGCAGTGGGGCTTGGATGGGAAAAGTGGCAGTGGCAGGGCTGAATGCTTTGGTTCTTTAGCTGCTGAAGCTGGGTAACTGAAGTTCTTTTCATCCTCTTCTCATGTGTATTATTAAGACATATAATGTCCTGAGGACAGGGATGGTTGCTTGAAGCCTCTGTGAAGCATAACAGAACCCAATCTCAGCTGCAGTCTGTTACTGTGGTAGACATAATGGGAGGGGGTCTTGAGCCATCTGGGAGAGAACATGAGTACAGAGAGGTAAGGGAGAGCAGAGTAGGATATTGGCTGGGGCTTTAAGGGCCTCTTGGATAAATAATGTCCTCTGAAAGAAGTAAAAGTAGGTGGCCTTATTCCATATGGTCCTGAGATTTCTTAGCAGTGTTTCAGATCAAGTCCACAGTTACTTCATAACCTCCTCCAGCACTTAACATTCTACAAAATGGTATGTGTGTTCCCTTAGGTGATGTGAAGAAAGTGACTGCTGTTTGTGCAACCAAAAAAAAACCCATTTCCACAGTTTAACAGCTCAACTAGAACAACAGCAGTGACTGTATCAACAACAGGCACACACCAACAGCACAGCCCCTTCAACTGTGGGAACTGATCAATCGAAATTGATTCTTCCAGAATGATGGCAGATAAATCCCCATCTTCTAGGCTCTCTGCACAGAGCTTATTGTAATGTTGTGTAAAATATTTATACCAAATTCATTTGGAAGCTGTAACTCACATTATCTATAAATAAGTTCAGCGAAACCTTTTCAAAAAGCATTTTACTTTTGAGCAGGGAAGTGCTTTACTATCTGCAGTGCTCTGGGGTTTGAATGCACACCCTCTCACTTAGTTTATTTGTCCAGGAGTTATTTGCATTTCAGGGAATGGTGTTTAAATCTTTTATTGTCTGTTTGGGAAGTCTGTGTCATTTTTGTTCTTGTTTTCCATGTGTCTCTTCAACCTGGTAAATGGATTTTTTTCTCTCTCTGTCTTCAAGAAAAAGAGGAAAAAATAATATTCCATTTAAGGTCTTGAACTGGGGAATTAGCTTTGAATTTCCAGCTCCTCTGCCATGGGCTCCCTGGGTTTCCTTGGGCAGATCTGCCTGCTCATTGAAACTTGGCTGAACTTCATTCTCAGCAGATGTGAGCATCTTTTAGAGTTCACTGAAGTTACACTCACTGTACCTCCTACAGGTGAAACCGATGGTTATTTTTACTTTATAGTTACAGGAGCCCAGAGGCCTCAGGGCCCACCTACACCAGGATATCAAAGTATCCAGCCAGTAAAGGTGAGGATTGCTGTGTTAGCTTCAGTCTTGCTGACCCAGGAGATAGGGCTGTGCTGGGTGATGCTTGGTGTGGATTTATTGAACAGGAGGTTAGGCTTTCTACTGATTCTCAAATTGTTGACTTTTTTTTGGCTTCACTACTCCATGTTCTCTGCTGCTGAGTTACATGAGCTATTGTGGGATGACAGATCAGTAGTGTCCAGATCTGTAAAGCTGCTTTTCAGGCAGATTTGGAGATTTCCCAAAGGAGCAAGGCTTGCAGGGTTGTGTATTCTACTGTCCCATCTCTTCCTTCCTAATACCCAATAATTCCTGTCCCCTCCCCAGGTTTTGTGAAAATTGTTAACTGAATCTTGGAGCCTAATTAAACTGTTTTCTACACTGAGAAGAAAGGGACAGCCAAATTGTTAAACTTCCCATTCCACAGCAACCAACTGGCCAGTCAGCCTCTGTTAGAGCTCATTACCTAGCTAGTCCAGCTCTGCTAGAGCCAGTTAGCCTCCAGCCTAACCAGGGAACTGGCTTGGGCTTGCTTGGGTGTCATTGAGAGTAAGTTGGGATTGCTGCAGTGGGAAGATCAGGAGAAACAAGAGACAGACCTGCAAGGAACCAGGTTGTGTATTTCCTCTGCTGATGGGAACAGCTTGTTTTGAGTGGCAGCCTCCTGCATGACCCAGATGTGCAGCTGAATCCCTTTGGTAGCTGTCCTCTGTGGTGCTTTATCCCCACACAGACCGTTTTCGGGGACAGAAGGTGATGACAGCAACTTTCATCTGTGTTTGTTTCTTAGGGCTGCTGTTGCTTTCTGGAAAAGTCTTGGCATGGTGTTGTTATTGCTAGCATGGGTCCTTTACTGCCCTGACTCACCCTTCAGGAAACCTTTTTAAATTGCACAAGATAATGAACTGATTCATTGGTGGGATTTCTTTACTTTCACTGAAAGAACTCGCCTCTATCAAAGAGAGAAATCAGATTGCACCTAAAATGGCCCTTTGCTGCATTCCCAAAAACATCCTTGTGGTGAGAGGAGGATGCTGCAGTGATAAATATGCTACTTTCATTACTTTAATAATTAAAAATGCACTTTTAAAAAATCCTTTTGCACACACTATAGGAAGGTCTGTTGCTTTTATTGTAGCCTCTCATGGATCCTTAAGATTTTATGGGCACTTTAAAGCAGAAATAAAGATCCATTTTATATTCAAAAAAACAGATGTCTTTCAAACTGCCATCCTATTCCATGCAACTGTGTAGCTATTTTCTCTTTAAGATGCTGCATCTGGAAGCAGAAGTCTTCAGAATGGTCTTCCCCATCTTCCTCCCCATGTCCAGCTGACAGGGTACCCAGCTGACGTGTGTGTGGCCTAGCTCAGAAGCAGGATAAATTCTGATATACTTATGAACTTACAATATGGATGTGGAGAGTATCCCTTTGCTTCCAATTTTCCATCTGTAAAATGAGGATAATATGGTTCTGCTCTCAAATTGCAGCTCCTAATGAATCTCAAAGTCCTGCAAAGTATCCAGATCAGTGTGGGTTTGTTTCTGAAACTATCCTGGCACTGCCAAGCAGGGAGGTAACCAAGAGTATTGAAATAGCAGATATTACACAGCTTTAACTGCTTGATCGAACTGCAGAGTATCAAAGGATAAGAAAATCCAATGAATTGGAAGTTCTGTTCTGCAGAGTCATTATAGCAGAATAATGTATATACAGTTATTTTTGAGATTCACCCAAGAAATCTCCCAGAGAAAAAGGACTGATGCATCTGGCCTGGGATATATATTTGTTTTCATTATTTTGGGCAGGAAGAGTCTTCCAAAGGAAATACAGGAAGATGTTAGATGAGAAGAATTGGTGATTTTTAGGATGTGCTTTCCTCCCACCTTGCTTTTTGTATTTGTGTTCTATCTTGTTTTGTGACCTCTGTTTCATTTATAATGAAGTTTCTTTGAGTTTGACTGGCACCTGAGGGCAGTTTACAACATGCCAGCTGCAGTATAAAGGCACAGGGATGAATGGTTTGGGAAAACACAGAGAAGCAGCAGCACTGGTTCCACCAGTGGGGTAGATTTGTTGGAAAAAGTCACTTGGGTTTATTTCTGTCACATTCCCTCTACTGTGGACAGGTTTGGTGCAAGGGGTTTCTGATGGTGCAGTCCCACAGTGTGTCACCACTGTCAGAGTGACCCCCAGCTCTGCTGGGCAGTGGGACCAGAGCTGTTGTGCTGCTGTGACCTGCACTGCTCTTCTAACCTTCATCTGCTTCCTCCCACCCTTCCAGTCCCATTCTCTTTCTGTGCACGTTGAACTGATTTTCAGGCACAAGGAGTGTGTTTGTGGGGATCCCCAGTAAACTGGTTCTGCCACTTCACCTCCAAAATGTAGTGGAAAAATCCCTGCAGCCCAGTACAGCAGTAGAGGGAGTGCAGAAAGGATGGTAAACAGAATGGGGAAATCTGATTTTAAAAAGGCAAACAGGATGGTAAATGGCTGGAGGAATGGAGGAATTGGATATAAATCAAAGCAGGTAGTTAAAATGGAGGAGAAATGTAAAAGACTTCTTTATTACTAGAAACTCACAGTTTTCAGCAACTGAAGTGGGAATAAGGAACACAACATCCTGTGCTATAGTCCTTTAAGAAAAGGATGTGAATTAAATCCCTTCTGAGTAAAATAATGAGGTTAATACCTCATTAATACCACAGCATAGCTGTGCCTCCCCAATTAGGGAACATGGGAGGCCAGCAGAAGACACTATGCTGTCCAGCTGAGGCTGGTGGTCTTACAAGTTATAATAAGCAAGCAGATCAAAATGTGTCTGTCTAGTAAATAAAATGCATGCTGATGCATGGAGGGGGATTTGCACTTTTCTGTGCAAAATTATATCCTAAAGGAAGCCTAAAAAAAGGACAAAACTCTGCTGTCTACAGCTGTGTTTTTTGTGGTTCTCTGGAAAATTTGGATCATCCTTTCAACACCTCTGGGTGGCAAGAAATATTTGCCAAGGCAGTTTGATAGGTGGTGAATTTGGTAAAATGTAATTATTTTGTTCCCAAAAAAAAAAAAAACACATGAGATTTGGGCTACCACTGCAGTGAGGCAGCAGTGAGTGAGAAGCTTTGATTCAGGGTCTCTGAACTACACCAACTGCACATGCCTTTGACTTGCAGAGCAGCCAAACCTGGGCCAAAGACTCTGTCTTCCCTTGCCTTTCTTCCCATGTGCAGTTGTGCAGTGCCTCCAGCCTCTCCTGCTCACAACTGTGTCAGGTCCTGAACCTCAGGAAGGGTGAGAACAGGAGAACCTCAGGGAAAGTGGCTAGTCAAACCTCTGGGTGAGCATGGGCTTGAACAAGACTTTGAGGTGCATCTCTTGAATGCTGCTGCTACCCTCAGAGAGACCAAAGTCTGCTGCTCTGCTGGGTGTTTGTTCAGGCTGTAGCCCTTGGAGCAGAACTTTGCTCTCTGCTTGTGGATGCAGAGGTATTCACCTGCCATGCTTGGGAGGGAAGAGGGGACCATGCAGATCTCTGCAGTGACTGAAGGGACAACGAGCCAAGGGGAATGACAGAAATATAGTAAGTAGGGAGAAAGCATCTTTACCATTCTTCATAACATAGGCAATAGTGTGTTCTTTCCTTCCTTAAATTAGATGTATTTCTGGTTTTAATATTCATTAATATATTCTAAGCTAGTATTTCTTTGGGAAAAATGTGCCACTGCTGCCTCCAGTCATCATGGACTAGGGGTAAGGTTTATTTTTGTAACTTCCAGCACGATGTGATAGTGAAAGAAGTTTGTACTCATTTCACTTGAGAAGAAACTGCAGAAGATAAGTCATGACCTAGCAAAGAGCAGAGCTGACCTTGCTTTCCCTGAAGTCTGAAATGGAGGTTGTGTTGTTACCACTGTGCGGTCTACAGGATAGCAAGGGTCTTGCTGTGCTAATTACCTCCAATTTCCATTAAGAAATTACTTCACTAATGAAAAGTCATGTCTGTTTTGAATGTTTCTGAGAAACATTAAAAGGTTTCAGTGAAAGCACTTTATTCCGATCACCCTGCTGGAAAAGGACCCTTTGACCATTGGCTGGCTGGTCAGGGAACTCTCCTCCTGGGGCTGCGTGTCACAGTGGGTGACCCTGGCACAGCCCCATCCCCTCTGGGCTGCCCAGTGCCCCCAGCCTGGGCCAGCACCTGCCATCCTAACACTGGAGAGCGTCACCAGCCCTTACCAAGCTTTAAAGCACTCCAGCCTGCATTCATGATGCACTCTATTGGTGATGGACCTATTAAAAATACCACTTTAATTTCCTCAGAATACATGATAGATGTGCATAGACTTTGAACTTAAGTAGTTTTGTACCTCAATTTGCTGCCACAGTCTATGCTAGATGCATGGAAGAAAACAGCAATATAGCCAAAAGCTACAATCATGTTCTGCAGATATTTCCTCTCCTTTTTTTTCCACTTTTGATATATCAGATTACCTTATCAGAGCCACTGGCTGAATTATAACATCATTTATTACAGCCTATCAATCAGATTCCATCATGTGCAGTCCCTATTGCTGATAATATGCCTTTCCCTCAGCAGTGCTATAAAAGAGAAGAGGGAAAAACTAGAAAGGAAGAAGAATTGCTTTTGGTGGGGAGGAAAGTGAAATCAAGAGATTTGTCCAAAATTTGACAAAAACAACAGAATATTTTTCATTCTGCAGGAACTGTTTAGATATTTGGAGCTGGGGAGACACAAGACCAAACACACAAAAATCAGCTCTTCAAAAAATGGTGATAAAATTATTTCACCTCCTTGGGTTGCTTTCATATTGTTGCCTCTACAATTCAGCAGCTGTTTGAAATAAATGTACAAATAGGATGTTTTGTTCACTGTTGTACAACCCGAGAGCAGTGTGTGCATTCTACAGGGGTTCAGGAGGTATCAGAGCACTGTACATCAGAGAGGACAGGTTGAAATTGTCCAGTTGTCTACTCCAAGTTCAGTACTGCAATCAGTGCATCATGAATAGCACTGCTCGAGCTGGCTGATAAAGTGGCCAGTTAAGGGAGAGCAAATCTGTGGTGGTGTTGGAGGTACTGAGTGTGGCTCATGTACAACTGGCATGTGTGTGCTGAGCTGAGGCTGTTGGACAGGTTGTGCATCTCCTGAGTGCAAGGAAAGCAGAAGGCTTGTGTCTGAGGAGGGGAGAGCCTGGGCCTGCTGATCTGCTGCAGGCAAAGTGCACGAAATCACACAAGTGAGGACAGCAGCAGCTTCTCCTTGTTTTTTTTTGCTGTCATTTAGTTGTCCTGCAAGCTCAGGCGAAGGCAAGAGATACCTTAATTGCATAAGAATTTTTGTTCTTTATTAGTGTAATTGCAGTAGTAGAAAGAGAGGTGATCTGGTCAAGCACTAGAAATGCTGAAATAGTGAAAAGGGACATCTCAAGCGACAGCAGTTCCAGAAACAATTCTCCAGAAGTGGGTCAGAAGGGAAAACCAACACCCTGTGCATGCCATGCTCTCTGCTTTCACTGTTAATAGCAGTCTGAAGGATGAAGAATTGACTGATTATATTGCAATAGTGTTACATGATTCTTTTCATCTAAAGATTCCACATGAGCTAAAAAAGGGACTGTGTTAATCCCTTCTGAGGATGCAGAAGACAAAGCAAAGGACCTGACTGAGACTTGCCCAGAGCCCCTGGTGAGTGTGGTGGAGTTCAGAAGCCTGTAACCCTCACCTGAGCTGTTTGTCCATCCGTTGGCATGCCATGTCTTCTAGTGGAATTCTGGGGAAAAAGTCTAGGGGGCTTGTATTTCTGAGCTAGTATAAGTGTTCTTTTAACTTCTTTTTAAAACTCCTAATGGAAATAACTGTTTTTTCTTAAGGGGAGAAATTAAAAAAAAAAAGCAAAAAAATTCACTTGGTGATAAACATATCTTAAGGTGTGAACATGACAGACCAAAAACCCCAAGGCTTTATACTCCTGCTTTAATGAGCAATTTCCTTTGGATTTTTGCCCTTTATAGGGCTCCCTGTGAAAAAGGATGGTCTTGTAGTTTGTGTTCTTTGAATTTCACTGCAAAATCCTGTAAACTACCAGAGAATGTTTGTTTCTGGTCTCCCCCTCGGCTGTGTCCACGTCCTTAAATGAGCTGATGTTACAACACTGAAGATGCTCTGAGCTCTCACCCAAGAGGGCAGAAAACAGATAGCAGGGATGCTTCTGTTCCGGGTGCATACTGTTGATAGTTCAGTAAATTAGTTTTGCTGGCCTGGTCTGCACCTTTAAAAACAGCACGTAACCTTAATCTGCTTTAGATAGTTGGTTTAAAATGTTTACAGTCTATCACTTTGCTTAGTGCTCTCTTTCTTGATCTGTTTAGCATCTGATTTCTTTAATGAAAGAGGATTTAGTGTTTCATTTGTAATTAATATGCTTAAAATAATCTCCTGGATAAGATGGACAACTGTTCATTTTCAAGTCAGACCACATTGCATCCTACACGAGCTCATCTTGTGACGATGAGGAAAGCTTTATATCAATGTTTAAAAGAGAGCCAGCACCTAGATTCTGGGAGATCTCTCTTTTGACATTTTTATTTTTGCAAAAGCACAAGAGGAGATTGAATATTTTTCCCTTAGCTTTACAGTAAAAACTAGAATTTTGCTGCCTGAATATTTTTAGCTGTCGGTGTTGCAGAGAATAGCCTGGTCTGATCTCAAGATGTTTGGCAGGCATCTTTATTACCTTTGAAAAGCCTGGGTAGAATGTGATCTTTGTTATGCTGGTATGAATCCAGGAGGCACAGATCGAGGTTTTTCTTTGCAATGAGACATTTCCTTGCAGTGCAAGAAATGCAAATGCAATCATCCAGCCTCACCCCTCCCCTCCAAAACAAACAACAATCAAAGTGGTGCTTAGAGGCTGAGGTACAGCAAAGACCCCAAGAAAATAAAGGAACCTGACCAAGGCAGTAACTGATCCAAATAATGTGCAAAAATAACCCCCAGCCCTCAAACCCTGCCCCCCTAAACAACCAAAACTGCATCCCCACCACCACTGCCAACAAAAAGTTACGTAAGATAATTTCAGTTTGATTTAGGCTTTGTTTTTCACATCTTGGTGTGAATCTCATCAATGTTGGTTTTAAAAATGGTCTCCTTTTGTGTTCATTGTGACATGATAGAGAGAACCTTCAGAGCAGTTGCAAGGAAAAAGGAGTCATTATTTTTGATAAATTATGTACCATGGCCAGGGTATGGAGTAGCTCAATCTGTCCTTCCTCTCTTAGGACTCAAACACAAAAGGAAAAGATTTCAAGCCTTTGAAATTGGATCAGTGACAGAGCCAGTACACATGTTTTTAACTGATGTTAAGGTAACTGAATGTTCACATTTAGAGAAAGGGTCATACTGACATGGCAATAATTGATAATTTTTGTCCCCCTCCAACCCAGAGATTCTTTCCCGTGTGTGTGTTTGTACATATCTTATTCTAGTTTTCCTTCTTCCTTGTGCTTCAGTCTATGGCCATTTTTAGGTAATTAAGATATATAATCACAGAATGACCCAAGACGTATGGAAGGCATCAGTTGCAGCCCTGTAAATGAGGATCCCTCGTGCCTGGGGCTGCCCCTTCCTGAACTGCAGCCTCACCTGCCAGACGTGTGGAACACATCTCAGGGGCTCAGCAGTAGAAGCATCTGCACATTTGTGTAGGCATGGCTTATCCCAGGAAGGGATTTGTGATTAATGGTGGTCCGAGTCTTGGGCTTGGACCTTCACTGATATGAATCACTAAAACTTCATTCAAATTGGCTGGAACCCAGAAGGGTTTGGAGTAACAGCTCCAAACAGGATGTGAAAGGCTGTAATGACTCTGGGGGATGGAGGATCAGTCAGGAGATGCTAAGCATAATTAAGACTGCAGATGAGCAGGCTGAGAACCAGACTCCTGTGCCTGATGTTACAGAGGTATTACCAGTGGGTACACCACCAGCCATTGCTGGTTAGCTGGATCAGGGCTGTAGGAACAGGCAGTGGGCAGGGGGTCAGCTGTGGCTAAGCAGGTCTGGGCAGACCCATGTGCCAGCCCTGCCTCGTGTGCTCCCCATGGCATGCAGGGCTCCAGCCCTGTGCTGCTCTTAGATAGGCTTCTCTTTCCAAAGTTCCTGCTGAGACACCCAGTGTCTCTATTAGCTCAATAATTACTCACCAAAGTTCCTGTTTTCATAGCAGTGATAACAGTTGTTAATCACATGCTGTGCTAGGATTATACCTCCTATGCCAATCCCATGCATTATCCTGAAAACCTGACACGCACCAACCCGGGAAGTTTATTAATGCAACTGCAGCGAGTCATTAAGCTTTCCTGCTGAGACACCCAGTGTCTCTATTAGCTCAATAATTACTCACCAAAGTTCCTGTTTTCATAGCAGTGATAACAGTTGTTAATCACATGCTGTGCTAGGATTATACCTCCTATGCCAATCCCATGCATTATCCTGAAAACCTGACACGCACCAACCCGGGAAGTTTATTAATGCAACTGCAGCGAGTCATTAAGCTTTGCTTATGGTGGGTGTTAAGCGTGTGAACATGGAAGTCAAGTTCAAAGATATCAGATCACAACAGTCTTATGAACAGCAAGTTCATTCTCCAGTTTTTCATCTGGGGAGAGGATCACAGCTGGCAGAGAAATGGGATGGAAGTGGCCATAAAGGAGAGGGAGCAAAAAGACAGGACTGGGTTGTTGATAAATTCCTGAAAGTCCTAGTGCTGGGCCATGAGGAAGTGTTATTCACACTACAGAGACTGGGCAGGATTTTCAGAGGGCTAAACTGATAGAAGTAGTGAAACAGCAAGTGAGCTGATGCTCAGAAACCAGCAGTATTAGAACATCCTCTAAAAATAATTCTAGTTTAAGTCAGTTTGTGTCAAGCAAAGTAGCAGATTAGTGTTGAAGCAATTAGGGGAAGCTGCTGTGGAGGAAAACGGGGGTTCTGCCTTCTTTCTGAACCCATGAAAGAATGTCCTGAGTAGGTTAGATCCAGCTATGGAAAGACTATGTGGACTGTTAGTTAAACAGTTAATAGAACTCAGCAGCAAAGAGTATTCCCCTTCAGTTTCCTGTGTTCAGTGTCCTTTAAACATCAACAGCACAACAAGCTCCAGTCCCACAGGGTGTCTTCCCTTGAAAACCAGGAGGGACAAAAGCCTGGGGAAGGTTTTTGTCCAGTGCACAGCAGAGCAAGGCTTCGTTCTCATTAGGTGGTCCTTGAACTGCCCCAGTGGGCAATGAGATGTGTGAATGGGACCCTGCGAGATGATGGACTGTGCTGAAGGTTGCTGGCTGAACTGTCTTTTCTAAGTGTTTATCCAAAGCAAAGCACAGAGGGGAGGGTCAAGGGAAGAGGCAAAACATAGCTCAACAACAAAATGACTGCTGCAGGGAAGGAAAAAGCTGTTTTTATTGAATGATGCTGGCACAAACAAAAACAATTTTCTTCCCCTTTTGACTTAATTTTCCTCTGCTTGTGTTTTGCATAATAAGGCTGTAGATCTGTAGTCGTTTTGGGCCAAACTATGGGGCAGTTTCTCTTTTCCCGTCTCCTGCTTTTGTCTGTCAAGAGGGTTATTCAAGCCAATTCTGATGGGCCTGGTTATGATATGGTGGCCCCAGCCAGCACATCTTGGCTGCAGGAACCGATAGGCTTTGAATGTTGTTTGGCAGTGCTCGTTATAGGCAGTGTCTAGGGCTGGTTCTTTGGCTCTGCAGCATGCAAGTACAGATTTGTCTGCTACCCCTGGGTTAGAAAAGTCTCCTTAAGGCTGATCTCCAAACAGAAGGGATCATTTTGAGAAACATGTCTTTGCACTGTGCCTGCGTCTGCCTTCCTTGGATGAATGGTGATGCATCCTGCTTTATTTCTTTTCATATGGCATGGATGGGCTGAGGGAAGGACTGCTGGGAGTGCTTTGCATCTCCAAGTGCAATGTGTTCCTGTCTTTGTTTTCCCCTACAAAGTCTTTTGCCGACCAGCAGCAACCACCTGTCTGACTCCTGCTTCTCTCAGGCTGTGCTGCTCCGAGAAGCAGGAGGATGTTCACCTCTACTTCATGTCCTCTGTCTCACTGTGGGACCTTCTACAGCCACATCTGAGGTTCTAACCTGAGGGGTAGCTGTGATTCTTGTTGAAAAGTGCTGCCAAAATGTTGCAGCAGGTCACAGTTGGAAATGGGAGAGCTTTTCTACAGAGAGGATTCTTATGTTTAGTAAATGCAACTTGAGATGCCTGTTCATGTGCCAGTTAGGAGGGGGCTGCTGAGAAAACAGAACCCAAATGGCTTGATTTCTTCCTCTGATGCTCTGCAGCAATGGCAATCTGGAAATAAGGAGTAACCAGGTCAGGTGAAAACAGGCAGCGAGTGCACAGCTGTGCCCAGGCAGCTGGGAACCCTCGGCCCCCAAAACCGAGACCCATAGAAGCTGGGGCTCTGATGGCCGGGTCCAGGGTGTCCCCTTGCCAAAGGAGCCAGACCCTCGTCCCCCTGGAGAAGCCCTATTCCACAGCTTCAGAGGAAAGCAATAAAGGATGGCAGTGGCATATGCAGAAGCAGGGGAAGGTCCCATTATCAGAGGCAACACAAGTCAGTGCTCTGCTCGGGGCTGTGGCAGCGTCTGTCGCTCGCTGCGCAGGGGCTCCTCTCTCTCCTCTAACCTTCTTGCCTGGCATCTATGAAGTAATGGGTGTTTGCCAAATATAGGAGTTGGGGATAAACAAATTTGTTATGTAACTTTTGAATTGCCAGGAAATGTGATGGTTTTTGACTCCTGCTGTCTGACTGGAGTCATGGGTTCAGGATGGAGAAGGTCCCTACAGAAATGAGCGGCTGTCGTTTGTTTCAGGACACAGTTGACATTGTAAATAAACTCACAAGGCTAAAATCTGTGGCTAGGGGTAAATAACTGTGACTCTGGTTTGGCCTGTAACATTGCTAATGTTTATTTACCATTATAACTTAAAATGTTACAGCAAACTGTTTAATAATTGCTATGTGTAGTGCCCTGAGCTATCTGGCTGGGACAGACAGAAGCCACAGTGTGTTACTCACAAGTGTCCTTTAGGACCTATCTGAGGAACCTGCCACCCTGACACATTCATTAGCAGCAGATAATGGTTCAGAGCAGCATTACTAGTGGCATGGTTTGTTTTTGTTTTTCTTCTGCATTCTGTGGCTGAATGTCTACTTACAGACACCATGGTCAGAGAACTCCTGTCCCATGGTGGAACCAGCTTTACTAGAGAGCCTTGTCCAGATTTTCAGATATCCAGGTCTGTGTGGCTGCCCTGTGGCTGGTAGGTGTCACTAAGTGGGAATGAAGAACTTTAAAGGACCTTTACCTGACTGATTATGCTGCACTTGTCAGCCAGTCCCAGCATTTCAGTGTCTGGTGGTCATTAAAGACTGTTCTGTATTTGCTTTGCCATCAAAAGGATTATTATAGGACTTGATTTGAGTTTGTGAAGCACAAGGAGAGCAAGAAGATTGTCTAGATGCAAAACTATTTTTAAAAAGCTCTCTTTATTTAAAGTGTGCCTCATCTCAAGGGTAGTTTTAAAGTACATAATAGCCCACAGAGCAGTTGTGCAGACTTGATGCGTTATTATATTTTATGTACTGTTTGAGGAATTACAAATAGAAGGGTTTACTTGCTTTAAAATACTTTTCACTTAAAAGGCATACAGCTACACCCGATAGCAGGTGATTTTGTTTTGAATAACAGCAAACAATAAATGAGTAGTGCAGTGTGACTTCTCCACGATGTTTTGAAGTTCCCTTATCCCAAAGCACTTATCAAAGCTATTCTGAGGTATTTGGAATTAATGTCTGAACTTACTGGTAGTGCAGTGGTTGTTAAGCATGTGCTTGGATGTTATGGGCCTGATTCTGGGCTGACTTGTCCGTGCTGCTCTGAAGTTAAGACAGGGGTCATCTGGAAGTACTCCAGTGCTGGTATTCCACATGTTGGCCAAACCCTGAGAAGGCACCTGTGGAGTCCAGCAGCATCTGGTGTTTCAGGCCTGGGATGAAGTGAATCAGTGAAGCAGCAGAAGGGAAGTTCTCACCCTGCATGACCAAGTCAACTGATGTTTTTCTGGGCTTATTCTGCAGGGTGTTGAATGCTTTGGATTCCTGCCTGCCATCCACAGGAGCCAAGGGCAGCCAGCATCCCTGCAGGGTCAGATGCTGCTTTATTGTGGGCTATTCAAATAATACTTGAAAAAATCTTTAGAAATAACTGCCTTAAAGTAAAACTCTGGCTATTAATTGTAATTTATGTTGGGAAAGTTGTACAGAATCTTTACTTTTCCAGAGTGTAATCAGTCATGTTTTGATATATACAAACAAAATAGCTTGGGGAAAATCAGAGGGAAAAACAATGACTAATGATGCTGTACTCAGGCTGTGGATGCTGGTATTCTAATTCATTCCCTGCCACTCCAAGGTTACTTTTTCTTTCCTTTAAATATCACAAAATCAAGAAACTTCTCTTCTGGTGTGTAACAAAATCTAACAAGTTAGCAATGGCAGGTTTCTCTCACCACCTGAGTATGTCTTGGTGTGAGCTTGGGCAAAAGGCAATCTAAACTCTCCTGTCTTCTGCAGAACTTGGATCTCTCATGCTGAGCTTGACCAGCAGTTAAGGTTGGAGTCAGTCACAGGTTTAAGGCACATTAATTCACTCAGGATGATCTAGGCCTCTGCCTGCAGCATTGCCAGCTCCTCCTTGGACTAATTATAGCTGAGCCAGCCTCAGCCTTTTGGGCAACTCATTAACACATACAGAAACACAGAACATACACCAGACTACCTGCCCCAGCTCTGAGACTGCGTAGGGATGGAGGGGACTGCATTGCTCTACTGATGTAAACTTTGTGTTGTTAAGAGAACATCAGTCTTGCAAAGAGCTGGCTGCAAGGTCGGAGACCCTGGAGCTCATTTGGTAGTGGACATGCAGCACAGCCTCTGGCAGCTCTGCTCTTGGGGTGTTTCTCTTGGGCCCACTGTGGGCTCCAGGCCAGACCCTGCATTTCACCACCTCCACTCCCTGTGCTAGTGCAAACCTCCAGCACGGAGCCTGTAGACAGTCCCATGCCACTGCAGCACACGTTTTGACACCAGCGTAGCTTCCCTCAGCAGCTTTCTGCCCTGATCTCCTCTGAATCTGATTTTCTGCACGTGGCTGTGCACGATCAGCCCCAACTCACGCCTCTGGCTGGGAAGGTCTGTCTCCTGCTCTTGGTGATGATCACTGACAGCTGTCATGTGCTAGCTGCCTCCACCACTACACCTACGTGGTTACAGAGATCCTCAGATCCTGACAAGCTCTTAGAACGTGCACTCTGTGCTCCGTGAGCAAATGCTCCTGTGTGGTGTGTACATGCACGTCTGCACACGCGTGTCCTCGCAGTAGGTGGCGTGCAAAGAGACATGAGGCAACACAGACAACTCTGAGCATCATCTGCTGAGGAGCCCTAAACAGCTTGCGTGTGTTTTGGAGTGAAAATCCTCCAACTGCTCTCGTATGAGCCCTGTAACACATCCCAGGATGCTGTGCTTCTGGCAGCTAAGGCTCGCAACTGAACCGTCGGGCGTAGGGCTAATGGGGTTGCTGAGATAAAGCTCCATGTCTGTAACATCCCCGTGTGCCCAGTAACTGCTGAGTGGCCTGGGCCAGGTGCTGATGTCAGCTCCTCTGGAGCATTTCCACTCCTTCCTATGGATTATTCTGGCTTTGTGTTGGAGGCTGGCTTCTGGCCAAAGAGTTTTGCCTTTGCTCGGATGAGACAAGCTGATTCTCTAGGACAGACAAGACCCTGCAGAGCAGTGAGGGACTGCTGCAACCTGCTGTTTCCTCCACCAAGGGGGAAAGGTGCTGTGGTGCTGGGGCTACTGCAGTCCAGCCAGGAGGTGGATCTGTGGGAGGGTGAGAGCACTGTCCCACTGAGGAGCTGACACCTCTGTTTGGGTGTAGTGGACAGACCTGTGACTCCCGGGAGGTTTTTCCACAGGCAGTGTGTTGCGTTAGTGTGACTTCCCACAATGACAAATATTTGCATAAAGCTCTGTCTGTGCCACCAGATGAATAAGCAGCATTTTTACAGGCTGGGAAGCAGAGCTTGCTCTGACATTAGCTGAGGTCTCATGACAATGTGATTTTCCTGCAGCATGCTAAGGTGTGTGTGCCATGACTGGCTGTGGCGTTCCAGCCTATCAAGCTCAGACTCTTTGGGAGGAGGTACATGCTAGATCTTGGAAGGCATCAAGTACTTGCTGAGATCTTTTTGCTGTGTGGGTATGACAGGAGATGAACTGAGGTGCAGTGTTGTAAGTCTGAACAAGTATATGGTTTTGTTGTCACTGAGAGCAGGGTCACTCTGGCTGCACATCTAACACCTTTCGACTTCTCGGCATTAATGGTCACGTCGGAGGGGCAGGGATGCTGTATCATACAGGAGGAAAGACTGGGGACACTTGACAGATCAAATGCAATTTGGGGGAGCTGTGTAGAGTCTGATAATAAAAATGTGATTGTCTCTGTTCTTTTATTTAGAACTACCTTGTAGCTGGGCTCAAAGTTTAAGTAATACTAAAGAAAACAAATACTATATGAAGAAAAGAGCTTCAGTGCCTCCAGTTTAACAGCTCGTGTGAGAATCTGAAAAGGATCATATCTGATAATGAGTCATTTCACCTCAGTGGCTCTTGATGAAGAGCTGCTGTTTGTCATTTCTGCTCTCGAGGGAACCTCCAGTCACATCAGTCACCAGCAGGGGCAGCTCCTGGGAAGGCAGCGCCAGATTCCTCCGAGGTCAGCACAAGAACTACTTGTTGACTCTCAGGAACTCCAAATCAGACCTAAGGCATCTCGTGGTCTGTAGGGTGCTGCTGTGATATGTGTCCTGAAGGGATAGGGTAAAGGGATCTGTGGCCAGCCAGCCCTGTTTGGTGCCCAGAAATTACCTCACCAGTTATAAGGCTGGCACTGCCTTAGAACTCCAGCCTTACTGGCTTGAGTGCCTCTAACTGAGGCACTCTGGCACTGCTTTGTGAAGCTCTTGTCTTCCAGGCTTCTTTCACTGATTGCTCTAGACCTGCAGAGTGGCACCTCTCAAGGAGACAAGTTCAGAAGCAGCAGAGACAGCAGCAGATCTTTTCAGCTTTAACAGGTTCCTGTTGCTTTTCTTTTTCTGCTCCCATTGTGGATTGCTGGCAGAAAACTGTGCTGTGCAGCAGTCCTGAAATGCACAACTGAGAAGGTGAAAATAGGGAGGAAGTGGGGAAGAATTCCTGGATTGCTTTGGTCTGTAAATTTTTGTGTTGGCAGAGTGAAATCACACTTCAAAAGAGACCCTGTCAGTAAATTTCGTGTGGGGGTCAGACTTTGAGGATACCTGCTTGGAGGGGAGTTTTCTGTCTGCAACATAAACAAACATCATGAAATGGAATTACAAGGCTGGGCAGGAAGATGTTTGTACTTTCCAGCCAAATTTATGCAGAAGAGACCAAATAAACAATGCCCTGTGATATTTGTGCAGCCAAAGATGGTATTTGTCCACCTGAAGCCAGTTGTTACATACTCGGAGGACAGCAAATGTGGATGAACTGGGCCTTTAAAGGGAAGTTTTTAATTTTAGAGGCTCTTTGGGCAGAAAATACAGGCCAGATTTTCATACTAGCTTCTGAATCTCCACTGGACTATGATACGTTACAGCTCATCCTTTCTGAGCTCTGTTTTGGAGGACTGAACCAGTTGAATCTCTACCTTTTAATGCATATTACGTACTGCTTAGGGTTTTCACAGCCAAGCTTCTTGAAAATAGTAAATCTGAAAAGAAAATCCATTTTTAAATCATTAAAAGCATTATAAATGACCTTTACCTGGTGCAAAAGTAATCCGTTAATAATGTGTCTTGTACTGGACAGATAATGGGGATCTTCCACCCAGGGATTAAGGGATTGTGTGAAGTCAGAGCTGCTGATTTATTGAGAAAATATGTACTTTTTAAAAATCACAGGTGGAACCATAGAATTACTAACACTTATACCAGGACACACACTTCTATCTTGTGCCTATCCCAATTTTTAAAATTTGCACAAGTATCTGTTAGAATAAGTCTCCTGAGAGCTTGGTATCTCTGAGCAAGGGATGATGATACAACTTTTGGGTTATTTGCACCAGAATAGCATCTGAGGCCCTGAAACAGCAACTAGGCTCTTTGTGTTCTTGGGAAATATTTAGGATGGCTTAAATTCAGGTTCTTCATTTAGCTTATCTTCCTCTCCTATGTTCTAAAGAGAAAATATCCAACAAGAAATAAAGTATATAAGCATTTCTAGCTGTAACTCATGGTGGTTGCAGTGTGCAAAGCTTGGACAGCCTTTATGATCCTCTTTAGAAATTCCCTGCTGTTTATCTTCACGTGGGACACAAGCGGTCACCTTGTAGCTCTTGTGCAAAGCAGGAACAAAGCAGCTGTGCTTTAGTGCTCTGGATTCCTCTCCAGCACCACTCAGAGCAGTTTCCCTGCTGCTCCACGTTGGCCTGCATCAGCTGGGAATGTCCCCCAGCGTTTCCTGGGGACACTGGGGTGGCTGTGCTCTGGGAACTGTAATTAGGATTTCCAAGTCAAAGCACGCATCTCGTGTTGGGGTATGCTTCTGGTGTGATCCTGGAAGTACTGTGGAGGGCTCTAATAGCACCGACAGGATGGATTTCCCAGCTCCAAGTGACTGGGGAGAGGGCTGGGGATGTTGGTGGTGTCACCCTCATCAATCCTGGCTCACTCAAGTCGCTGCTGCAGATGGGAGTGAAGGGCTGAGACTGTGCCGGGCAGCGCGGGCGAAGCCTCACACAGCACTTCTCACAGCTGAGGAGGCCTCGTGGCAGCTCGGACGTGTCAGGTTGATTTATCACACAGCTTCTGGAGAAAATAAACAATTCTGGTGGCAGAACAGAGCTTTCCTCTTTGAAGAGCCATCAGATTTGCCAGGACAGTAATAGGCCCGGGGGACAGGTAGAGCCAGGACCGAGGGCTGCTGGGTGACACAGCAGCTTACAGTGGCTCTTCCTGAGAGCTTGGTACAGCAGCCAGCTCAGGAGCAGGGGAATCTGGTGTTTTTCCTCTGTTACAGCTGCCTTCTGCCTCCTAGAAATAAAAAAAAAAAAAGACTGGCTACGCCTCGTTTGGAGGGCCTAGAGAGCACATGAGGGGTGTCCAAGCCTTGGGCCTGACCCCTCATTTCTGCCTCCTAGAAATAAAAAAAAAAAGACTGGCTACTCTGAATATATGCCTCGTTTGGAGGGTCTAGAGAGCACGTGAAGCCCTGGGCCTGACCCCTCAGTGCACAGTTTCCTGCTTGGACAGACCTGTCCCAGGTGCAGACAGGACCAGACCTATCTTCCATGAGCCCTGCATCACGTACCTGTGACTTCAGGGGACTTTGGGACAGCTGGAGGCATGTCTCCAAATTACACCTGCCCATCACATACCTGCCCCATAAAAAACACATCTTTAATCCCTTGCAAATCCTCAGCCTTTCTGTTAAGCAGGTGGCAGTGTGTTTTGTTCCATCTCCTGTACAGCTTGAGTCCAGCCTTGTGCTCTGAGCTATTGATCCAGCAAGCCCTGACCTCCTGTGCTCCTCCAGCTCCCCCTCCATGCCCAGCTCCCTTTGGAGGCTGACGTAGTGCTGGTGCTGTGCCCAGATCACTGACGGGGCTGCAGGCAGCGGTGAGCTGGGACCCTGACTTCAGGCACTGGACAAGAGCATCACAAAAGGCAGCTGAGGGCAGGGACTGCCCTTTGGTCCCACCACTGCTGCCATTCTAACAGGGGTAACAGTCAAAGTGTGTCCAGCTCTTCTGCTGAGCCTCACCAGGGCATCATCCCGATAGCATTCACGAGACTTTGGAGATCAGTCTCCACGCATTTATTTCCTGCTTCTTGACAAGACTTGTTCCAAAGACAAACCTTGTCAAAACCCCCTCTTGAGGTGAGAGGAATTGCAACAGCAGCTCTATAAAAGGTGGAGGTGGCAGCAGCTCCTGCAGCCATACTCTTCACAGAGGAACCTTTGTGTAGTCACTTAACACAGGGTTAACTCGAGCACGGCTCCATAGTTATGTCTGTCTGTTCTCCTGATATTCACCTGGATTAATTATGCCAAAATGTGGCTGAATGGATTCCTCCTAAATGCCAGATGATGAGTGTTCTCTTCACCCCAGGGAAAGACACCAAACCCAGACAAGGAAGCTCTTCACCCAGGGTGTGAGGAGTGGAGCATGGACGGTGGGATGATTGGCTTCCAGAACTAGTGAATATGGAACAGGCTTTCTGGAGACTGGAGGAGGATGCCACCTCCTTTTAGGATGAGAGGAGGAATTTAATCCTCCATACCAGCAGTTCCTACACAATGTAAGCATTGTGTCCTGTTGGGGTGTGTCACATTTTCAGTTTGTTGGTCTCGCTGTGATCAAAGGAGCCTGGACTCACAGGGAAGATACCTGGTCACTTGAATTTCTGTCTGACTCTTGTATGATGTGAGGTGAATTGTGTTGCCTTTTCTCTTTTTGTCTTTCATTTCTACACACCAAGATCCTCCAAGCAAAGGCAGGTTTTGCTGTGCACTTCAGTAGAGCCTCACATCAGTGGCAAGTCTTTGCAGATGCAGTGTGCTGGTGTTGATGCCTGTTTGGCCACCTAAGTGGTGTCCACAGTTCACTGTCTTGTTTCTACTTGCTGATGAGCATCTCTGGTGCCCTCTGGGACCTGGCTAAGACATAAGCTTCATCCAAGTTGTACTAATTCAGCTAAGGATTAGGTCTGTTTTCTTCCCTTGGAAATTAACAGTATTTAGGTTATCAGCTACTTACAGATCAACAATGATCTGCAGCCACCAGTAACAGACTGTGCTGTGCTGGAGAACTGTCCTTCCAGAGCCTAGACTGTTATCCTCACGGGAACACTGCCTTAGAGTGGTGAGAACACCTCACCCTGCTCTCTGAGCTGGCAACAGAGCAGGCTATAAATCCAAGAGTTCCAGCTGGGACACAGGAACTTTCTGTTGCACTCAAGCCAACAGGAGCTTTGGATGCATGCAGACTGTGGTGGGGTGGGAGAGAAAAGGGTATTTATTCAGCCAGAGCAGCCTGCTGCTTTTTCTGGTTTGCAAACATCCACGCCAGTGGGTACATAGGAAACCCGTGGTGAGTTTATTGTCAGTAGAGATCTCCTGAGCAGCTTAAGTACTTAAGACTCATTAAAATCTAGCAGGAATTGGGCCTTGCCAATCTCATTTGTGTCTTCCAAAAAACAAACCTTATGTTCTTTCTAAGGAGTTTTTATTTCTAATTCTCCTCAGGATGGCCTGTGCTGAGCAGGCTGCAGCACCTAGGACTCGGGTGCTACTTGGCTCTGCAGTTTCCCAGCTGCTCTCAAGGTACAGCTGGACTAATAAGTGATGCTTTAGCTCATTATCTAGGAAGTATGGTGCATGGGCTGAGTCAGTTCAGTGATTATCCAGGGAATGTATGGGGCAATAAATGTCTCCCTTGCTCATAACCCAGCAGCTAATGCAAAGAGATACTGCCGGGCTGCTCTGTTTCTGCTGGGCTCTACTGCATTTAGATTGCAATTAGGTTGTATATTAAAAAAAAAAGGCACAGTTCAGCTGTGCTCCAATTTCCTGAAGGTGAAATTCACCCCTGTTAGCAGTGTGGGCCAAGAGCTGTCAAGTGAAATTTTCCCCTTGTTTTTCCATGGTCTTCACAACCTTCACTCTCTTCTTTAGTGCATTTGGCCTCCAGTTGTCTCAAGGGTGATCACTTCAGAAACACCAGGGTTTGACTTCAGAGGCTGCATTTCAACCAGACCTTTCATGTTTGAAGGAGATAGAATTTGTGTTATTACTTGTACTGTTGTGTCCTAACCTCAGTCCTAACCCTTGACCTGCTGGAAGCATCTGGAAGAGCTGGCTAGGTCGTGTGTAGCTGCTGTGCAGATCGAGGGTGTGCCTGTGCTCAAGGTTGTCCTCTGTGTCCAGGTGTCTTGAACTGCAGTCTAGACTTCTTATGAAGCTGACAAGTTCCTTGAACCCAGAGTGCTTGAGGTGAATTTAAATTCAGGTCTTAAATATGTGTGACTGGACTAGTCCCTAGATTTAAAGTTTGTCCTAACCACACAGCTCCCTTTTAAAATGCAGGTCATCCTGCCTCCAACAGAGACCTTGCCTCTTAACTACTGAATTTTGGACATTTACACTAAAGTCACATTTACAAGACTTTCTTCAAAGGCCTGAGGATGGGAAGCTGAATTTTTGTTCTGTTCTTTTGAAGACTGAATTTCTCATAAAATAATGTTATACCAGGAACTGGAAGCAAAAAAACTGTGTACCATCAAACTTGGCATCGTCTGCTAGATGTGGAAAATGCCTGATTTGGTTTGATTGTTATCTATAGCAGTGATCACACTGCTGTGCCCTTAGAATCACACGTGTCTGAGTTTTGCTTTACTTGACTTTGTGTGAACAATGTACACTCACAGGTTATGGTAAAAGGAAGAAAAAAAACAACTCTCTTGTAGTCTTTAAACCTCTTTTTTTCAATGAGTACTGTCCCAGGTGGACAATATGGACCAAACAACTCTGATCCAAGCAGCTGTACTAAGCATCCCTGGGTGCTGGCCTTCTGCTAGCCACAGGTAGCCTGCCCTTGCTTGGGCATCTCAGTTCCCCCCTTGGACCCAAACGGATTCTTGCCCTGAAATCAAAAGGGAAATTTTAATATCTGATCATTGGAATTCATGACTTTGAAATGATTGAACTTTTATAATGAGTCTGTGAAACCCATGAGCCATTAATGAGGCTGCAATAAAGCCATGAACAGCTCAGCTTTGATGAGGAGCTCTGATGTCTTGTGCACTTGAGAGTCATCATCCATTGCCCCAGTGCAGCCCAGTCAGGCACAACTGGCTTAGCAAAGCCAGCCCCTTGGTGGCTCTTCATTAAAGAAAGGGAAGAAAAGACCACAAGAAAGCTTATTGTCATCTGTAAATAGCCAGTTCCTCCCACAACTCATGTTCCACCTTGGAGATGAATAAAAAAGTTACAAATGCTTTAACTGGATATAGCTGATGACAGCTGAATGCTTTGCTCTTTCTCTTCTGGGAAAGGCCACTTCCCTGTTTGGCAGTCACTGTGGTTTTACTGGGCATGTGTTTGTGAGCACTTCTGTGCCCTCAGAGGTCTGTGGGGCTTGTTCTCCCTGGTGCAAAGCAGCAATGATCCCTTTTCAAATGAGCAGGGCTGATTGTCCTCCTGCTCAGCCACTGCAGGTCCCTGCTGCCCCTGCTTGGGCTGAGTTTCTTCTCGCTGAGGAAGGAGTTAAGATGAACTAAAATGAATTAAGGCCTCTTTAATTCTGAAGAGGAGGGTTTGTGTCATGGTCTAACACAGTTTAACTAATCTACTTTAAAATTAATTTGGTTTAATTTTCCTTAGGGCCCCCCTGTGGATATACCCTTAAATACCTAGAATAAATAACAGGTAACTCGGTTGTAAATCACCAGAAGTAATTGTGTACCTACTTACCTATAGTAAATCAGCAGTAGCTCCAGTGGGGCTGATTCTCTTTGTGTATACCTGGAATAAATGAAGAGTAACTTGCTGTAAGTCAATAAAGCTAATTTTCTTTCTGCTTTCCTGGGATAAAAGTAGTAGTCGTCCAGGGATAAGGAGCTTAGCTGAGAGAAATTCAAACCATATTTTTGCTTCTAAAGATAATTAACTACTAGAGCAACTGACCAAGGACTGCAATGGACTCTGGGAATGCAGACTTTTTCCATCAAATTCAGGTAATTTTCTAAGAGACTGCTCTTGTTCCAGCAGACACTAGGATGGAGGAAGGTCTCTGGTCTGTGATAGGCAGAAGATCACACTAAATGAGCATATTTGCTCCTTGCACACAAACCTCTTGTCTGGTTAACCCTGGAAGACCCTGGGAGGGTCAGAAGCACTGCTCTATTTTGAAAGTCCCAAACAAGGCTTTGGGTGGCTGAGGAGGAGGCAGTAATTGGGCCATGAAAGGCTGAGACAGGATTCACACATCTCTCCTGGTTCCTGTGATTGCTGGAGCCATCGTCTTGCTCAGAGGGAGCAGTTAGTGTAGCAGATGAAGGCTTTAATTCATGCCTACCACTCCTGCATGGAACACTTCATGCAAGGAACTTCAGCAGCTTGCAGTCAGGTCTGAGCTACTTTCAAAACTGACCTTTCCAGGTACTGCTGAAACTGGCATCAAAGCAGCCCAGCTTGGAAAACCTATGCAGGTAAAATAAGGGGGCATTGGGGTTGTTGGCTGGGCTGTTAGGGCCACCAGTTTTTGGCAAGCAAGCTCTGGGACACCTACACAAGCTGTGGTGACTTGCTCACACCCTGGCACGTGAGCTGACTCCAGGGTGAGGCAGCTGCAGTGGTGTGCTCCTGAAGTAAGGCCAGCTAAAAAATCCAATTTACACCAAAAAAATCATCATGGGGGAAGCACTGAAAAGTTTTGCCAGCAAAATGTCAGTGTACTCCATCCATTGAGAGCTACCTGGTGGCTGATGTTTGATACAATGAACTCGTTCTTTGCTTTCTGCTCTTTGTCAATCTCTATAAGCCCCAAGTAGGGTTTATGACTTATGACTATGAAAAATAACTAATTATAGTAATGGTGGTATATCATATGTTATTTTTTTTCCCCCTTCTGACAATACAGCCTCTGGCAAGTTTTCCACTCAAGTCTAAAAATTCTGCATTGCTTTCTGAAGCAGAGCTCTGTCCTACTGATGCAGTTTGCACCAATGTGAAATGTGACTTCACAAACTGGCAGAGAACATAATTAGCAAAGTGAGTAGAAACCCCATCTGATGTTGTGGCATTTCACACCCTATTTACACAGGAATTAACACCTTCTCTGTCATGCTTGGGACATCATATTTCATTCTGGGAAAAAGGATTTGGCTCAACTAGAAAATAGGTTTAAAATCATGTTCTCATCCTTCCACTAGCTCCGTGATGTGTGTCTGTGGGGTTCTGTTGTCCTCTCCCCTTGGGTCTCACAGCTCCTGTGCAGGAATAGTCTCTAGCCCAAAAATTATTATTTTCTTAATAATTTGGTTCAGCCTTGCACTAGTTGCCTAGATTTATGGCTGTGACTCAGAACTGAACTCCAAACTCTCCAGGGATTTTTCTTATTTGTGTACTGCTCTCATTTGCAAGACTACAAAGCCAGCTGCTCCCCAGCCTGTACCCTTCAGGAGAGGGTTTTAAATCCTTTCCCCTTACAGCACAGTGCTAGGAAGGCCCAAAGTTAAATTGAAGAGTGAAAAAGGGTTGGTTACTTTATTGTCAAAGGCTATTGATCAGAGCTTGGCTGGCCTCTGCTTGCATCATGTTCATCATCTGGCCTTAAAGTTGTTAAAGTGGAACAAAGAAGCAGAGCTAGAGGATAGAGCTGGTGAGTTGAGTGGGTTTTCTGCTAAGGATCTTTCACCCCCATGAGGAGGTGTGGTGGAAGATGGCTAGAGGGGGGATATGAATTACTCTGTGTGTGTGAACACCTCCCTTAGAGGTGTGCCTCTTCTGCAGAGTGTATTTGTGGGTAAGAAAGCTCTAGAGACATAACATACGTGTGTTCTGTGTGTATGTCACCATACAACACATCTGTACATCTGTCTGCAAAGAAATCATTGTGTGGAGTGGAAGAGAACCTGTATGAATGGACGTGTGAGCAGAGGCTACGTGCAGGTGTAAGTATGGGGAAACCATCTCAGCTTTCATGCAAAATGGCAGAATACAGCCTGTGCTCTGTGTTGGTCAGACCTAGGAGCCCAAAGGAAAGCTCACCAGGCACAGACACAAAGATGTGATTGACTCAGGGGTCCAGATAAATCTTTTCTGGGGTATTATTAACTGTATCACAAGAGATACTTTCAGTTCTTTAGTTAAATTTTCTTGCAGTTTCCCTTCCCATAGGGCCAGGCTTTCCCTTCTCCCATAGATATTTGTCTGAATCTGTTTCTTCCACACTTTTCTCCCCACTCTATTTGTGAATTGTCTTCCTAAGAAAGATTCTGCAGCATGCTCTGTTAGACACTGCAGATGAACAAGGTAAAAGCACAACTAAACTTCCTGTGGAAGAAGTGGCTGGAGAACTAACAAAATGTTACTCAGCATGCTTATGATTTGCTGCAGCAATTCTCCTAAAATTATTTGCCAAGCCTGCTTTCTGAGCTGGGAGCTCCCTTCTCATCCTGGGGAGCAGAGGAGATTGACAGGTCTGATCCTCCAAGTTAAAAGTTTATTCCCCCATCCACATATTAATGAAAACATAGCTCAGGGAGGAAGGCTTAGGAGAAGAAAATCGAACTAAATGTGTCAATTCCCTGTCCTGAATAAATGAATCTATTGGCTTGGATGTGGGGTTGGATGCCCGGCAGGTTACGGGTGTTCCATGTACAAGCTGAAAAACCCAGCCAGGCCTTTTCAAAGCTGGCACTGAGCACTGGGCTTGTGTGTCTCCTGTGTGCTGTTAGCTCTTCCATCTGAGTCACAATTTTCTCCTTACTGCCTGTAAAGAAAGAATGCTGCTTGTCTGTGTATGGCTTAGCAGAAGGTTAAGGGGAAGAGCTGCCAATAGGTGGTGTTTAGAAGGGCACAGAGGCACACGTGGCTTGGGCAGGAGCCATGGGGGCTGTTGCCTTTGGCCACTGCAAATAAATTCCTGTAGGAGCTCCTTGCCTCTTCTCTTAACAGAAAGCTGTTAAGGAAATGCTTCTCCTGGTATCCCAGCTGATGGAAATGCTTCTTCTGGTACCTGGCTGATGGAAATGCTTCTCCTGGTATCCTAACTGATGGGAATGCTTCTCCTGGTACCTGGCTGGCCAGCCTGCCTGCCACTTTGAGCAGATGCAGCCTCACCTCTTGTTTCCCCAATTGGTCTCATTTTGATTTTAAACAAGACCAAATCCTTGGAGATGAGATAAGCGAGGCTGGTAAAGCCAGGTCGCCACGGAGCTGGCCTGGGTATATTGTGGGTAAATCACTGTGCTACCTGCTGTGACAGGAGTAATTTATCTCGGGCTGAAAAAATCTGCTTCTTCCCATCCTGAGCATTGAGGGTCATTCATCACTTTTTGTTATTTTTATACCAGAAGAGAGAGTGCTGGTTCCCTCCCCCATCCCCTCTGGCCAGTCCCTGGGGGTGTGTTAGGTAGTCTGGAAATGGTGAGTTCAGGGGCTATTTTCATATTTTTAACAGTGTAACAGAAACCTTCGGTTCTGCAGCACTCTGCAGATGGGGAGTGGAGGAAAGCTTCAAAACCTCGGCTGGGGAGAGGATGTGGCATTTGTCCTCTACTGCTGACTTGGCAGGTGGCTGCACTTAGGAGCTCCTTAGTGCCTCTGAATGCAGCCAAACATGGACCATGAGCCTGGGGACATTCCCATGGGTGTATGGGCTGGGGTGAGGCAGCCTGGGGGGATTCCAGACTCTCTGCTGGTGAGAAACAAGGGCTGTCCCCTCTGTTGGGGAGTGTCAGGTCCTGCACGGGACCCAGGGCCATCCCTCCCCATGTCAGAGGGACACACAGCCCCGTTGTGTCCTGTGCTGAGCTCTGCATAACCACCTGTGCTGGGGGTGTGGATGTGCACAGACCTGTGCGTGCTTTATCCCTCTTGGTTCAGCTACATGTATAAACATGCTCAACAGCTAATTTTTGAGAGAGATCTACTGAACTATGCATGTTTGTCTCACTGCAGCCCTGCCCAGGCCTGCTCTGCTGGGTGCTCCTGCTGTGTGATGAGGCTTTAGGGTTTTGCTCTTCACTTGTTTTTCTATTTGGATTGTGTGGGCACTGAAGAGCTCTATCCAGACAGCAAGAGAGAAAAGATTGGATAGCAGAGACCTTCAGGATAATACAGATGCTACATGATCCCTTCATCACCGACGGGACATTGCTTCAATTACTCTGCCAATCACACATGTCTCAGCCTGCCCATCAACTAGTGTACAATCAAGGGATTCACTTCACAGAGTAGCCAAAAGTGGCAGATATCTCTATTTTGAAGAGGCCATTTTGCATGATTCTGTGCACAAGGGAACAGAGCTGGGAGTTTGGATCCAGAGCCCCATTTCCATGGAAAATGTTGAGCAAGCAGGTGATGCCTTTGATGTATTAAGTTCCTGTGACATTGCAGATTGGGAAGACTTTATTTGTAATGGTAGAAATTGCTTTTGTGTCTCATGTGTCACTCTAGTGAGCTTGTTCAGAGGAAGGGCAATGAGGAGAAAAGGGATGGTGTTCTCTCCTGCTCTCTCCTTTCCTCTGCCTTCTCCCCACTTCAGAGGAAGCTTATGGAGCTGCAATGTCTGCACCATGATGGAGATGCAGCTGCAGGCAGATGTTGTGTTGCACAGTGAAGACTGGAGGGTGTGCGTTGGGGGACTGGCCCTTGCATTGCCTTGCAAGGTAGATTTGGATCTGGGATTATTTGTTGGGTTTTTTTGGTGTTCTTTGTGGTTTTCTCTTTTAAATCTCCTGTTGATTGTATGGACAATGAACATGAAGCAAATCATATAACCTTGGTTGCCTTGTCTGTGATAGTGCTGATTACTTACTGTCACTTCCTATGACTCTAGGACAAGCAAAGGCTGTGAACAGCCACCAAAGGCCTTTCTGAGAGACTCAAAAGGGGCCAGGTCTTCTGGGGAAGCAAACTGGCACCATTCCCTCAGCTTCAGGGAGCACCATTGCTTCCTACTTGCTGTGGCTATGGTTCAGGGCTTCTCCGATAGCCTCAGTAATAGAGTCATTTGTCTCCCAAAATACTCACTGGTTTCACTGAAGATTTGTGGGTTCTCTTCATTATTAGTATCATTAATTCTTATTTAGACAGAATTTATGATCCTGTCCACTGAAGTTTATCCAGAGCGGTATCTCAAAAAAAAAAAAATGCAGTTAGAGGTTTGTGGGGAAGGAGAGTCCAGTGGTGGGTGTGCCCTGCCCCAGGCAGCCCGTGGGACCTGAGCTGGGGCCACACGTCCAGGGTCAGATTCCTCTGGGGAAGGTGCTTGTGAAAACTGGAGTCAGCTGACAGAAGAAGTGGCACGAGCGTGTGGTGGGATTTAGGCTGCCAAGTGAGACAAAGCTGTCTGAGTATCAGTTTCTTATTGTCTTCTCCTTTTGAGGGTGTTGTGAGAAGAAATATCGTAGAGATAGAGTGATCAGATTTAACAGGGGAAGAACAACATCACTGTCTCGGGTGATTTTTTTGCCCTCTTTTAAACATGGCTCTTTATGCAGGTAATTCATATTGCTCTTGGAGCAGTTCTTGGTCTAGGAGGAGACCTCTCCCTGCTGAGTCCAGCTGGGACAGGAGATGGTGACAAGGCACCTGCAGCTGCTCATGCTGCATCTTTCCTTTGCCAAAAATTGACACTTCTGCTTTCTTGCAAAGCTGGGGCTGCTGGAGGCCAGGAACTGGGTGTAGCTCTTTCTTTGCTGGGACCACAGTGCTGGAGGACGAGGAGCCAAAGCACAGTGCTGCATGTGGCTGTGTGGAAGGAGCACTATTGCTTGGAACAGTCCTGCCATTTTTTTTTTAGTTCATTCTTCCAGTTAGACTCTTTGTCATCACTGCTGCTTGCTGGGACCGACAGCTGCCAGCAAGCACCAAGGGATTCCAGACAGCTTTGCAGACTAGCTTTGAGTGCCTCAGGCAAAGCCTGGAATGAATACAACATGAAAATAACCTGCTCAGTTCACTCACAGACTCATACCCTCCTTCCTCCCTGGGCTGGGGAATGCTGGGGGAGGCTCAGATCAAGCAGGTAGGTGTAGCTTTAAGGTGCAAGGTTCTGGGACTCAATATGGGCCTGTGTTTTTATTCCAGCTGTGGTTATTTGTTTGGGCATCTTGTAGGCCCTGTTTTGGGAAAGCAACCTACTGCACAAAGCATGGTTTGATCTGTTCAAGCCCTTGTGTTTTTATCTTGTCCTCAATATGGAGCAAAGCTGATATAATCCTGCTTTAGTACCTGTGCCTCTTTCCTTGTGAACCATCATGTGTGATAAAGAGATATTAAAAGCCCTGAGCAATGCAGAAGCCTCACACTGTTGGGCAGCTGAGTCAGAGGAGGGAGACACGGGCTGATGGCATTTCTCTGTGGCACAGCTTTGTGTTTAGCTGTGTACAGCATGGGGCCCAGGGTTCCCCAGCTCTTGGGCCTCCCAGGGGTGCAGGAAGGATGATCACCTCTGTCTCTTCCTGCTGCATCCCCCACCTATGAGCAGGGATCCCTGGGTGAATAGTGCTGTACTTGCCTGGAGCTCACTAAGGTTCTTGAAACTGGTTTATGGCTCTGAGATTGTTAAAATGTGCTGGTCAGGCTTATCCCTCCTAATCCTGCATTATTCAAATGGGCTGCTCTGTCTTTCATGTTAAACAAACAGAAAAACAAAAAGCCTTAAGAAGCAAAGTCCTGATTTGCTGATTAGACCCAGCCCTGCTGGAATCTCATCCTAAAATCCATCTGAGTGCATCTGGTAGGCTCCCCTGGAGAACTGCATTATTTTGAGACTTGAAGGGCTGTCTTGAAAAACACTTACATTCAAGTAAAGATCAGAATAACCTGCAAAAAAAACAAGTACAGGTCGCCTGTCTGAGGCATAACTTTACTCTCTTAAGTGTTAAGAGGTTGTAAAAGAGACTGTCCAGAGTATTAGTGGAGGGAAGAAAAAAGAGCATATATGCTAGGATATATTTTCTGCTTTCTGTTTGTTTTAAGTTAAAAGACTGATACATTCCTGACACTTTTTAGTGTTAGGCCAGGAATAAAAAAGAAGTGGTATGACCTGAAGAAAAAAGTAGTTCAGAAAAAAAAGGATTTCTTCCTTCCATACATAATCTGAAGAGTGTGGAGAAGATATCAACATCTGTCTAGATGTTCCTTTCTCACTGGCCTTGTTCTGCAAATGTGTTTGCAGTGGGAGTGGGGTGCAGTACAGAACATGGACACAAATTCCTGAGCTCTTTTGCATACTTTGCTGTCTACTCTTGTTATAACTTGAAAGAAAGTCTCTCTCACTTTCTCTTAATTTAATTGAAGAGCTCCTAGTGCCTTTTCGAAGCCCCAGGTTACAAGACCTTGCAATATTGGTCAAAGGAGTGCTCCTTTGACCTTGCAGTGAGGTTCTCCCTCTGGAGCAGAAGCTGGAGAGTTCAGGTGAGTTCTTATTTGCCCACTCCTCCTCTGCCTCTGTGCCCACTCCTCCTCTGCCTCTGGGGCTTTTGGAGTAAGATGAGGCAAAGGCTATTTCCTGGCCCTCTGTCCTGGCTCAGTTAACACAAGGTGTTTATTGTCTTCTGTTTCCCAGTCTGGTTAAAGCTCTTCCATTCCAGGCTGTCATTTCATGATGAGTTTGCCTCTTGCTCCTGCCAACTGGCTGCACTGCACAGGCATTTTCAGTTGTGTAAACGAGAAGGTCTTCTTATTTCTTTCAGTTTTCTCTTCTCTCTCTTCAGTGAAAGATACATCCCAATATTAGGTGCTGTAAGAGATTAGCAAGAGTTATCACCCTCATGGGAGATTGTTCAGTTGTCTTGTCCTGTTTAAAGTGATCCCTTTCCTGTTTTTCATCAGGCACCACTAACTAGGAGGTTTTGCCTGATGTTCAGCTTAATATATTCTGGGCACAGTTTTTTCCCATTATTCCTAGTTAAACTCTCTTGGATCACCCAGAACATGAGGAATGTGCAGCAGCTTCCCACAGCACAGCATAATTAGCTACTTCAAAAGCTACCTGCAAAGAGCGATGCCCTCATTATGCCGAGGAGAGGAGAATTTGGTGGGGCGAGATGTCTCCAGAAGGAAGATGCATTTCACCTCTGAGAAAGAACAAGAGGCAGCCGTTGCCCTCCTGCAGTTAGCTTTATCACCAGCTGCCTCGGGAGCTTGGAGGCACATGGCAGTGCCCCATGATGAAAGCAAACACCTCTGAACATCCGTTAGCTTATGGTGATTAAAATAAAGCCTTGTGGTTCATAGGTTGTGCTGTCCCCAAAAAGTAAATGCAAATGTTGCTGGGCAGAGGTCCCTTTGGTGTGCCATGGAAGGCCAGTGTTTTGCTAGGAGTCCTCCAAAACACATGTGAGCACCAGTGTAACCAGCCTCAATGGTACAGCAGAACAAGTAATCCTCCACATCAACCTTGGCTGGGAATCTTCCCCACTCTGGTTAAATAAAAAAAATCAGATTCTTCACTTGTTCTTTCACTGACTCTGATGAAGCAGAGCCAGAAGAAGCCAGCCTTGGATGGAGAGCTGGCCCTCATTTTTCCCCACTTTATTCCTGGCATCTAGAACTGGTGGAGAGGTTTCCAGGATGTGCCTGTCTAATAAGAATAACACTCGATGCCTCTGCAGCATTTTTTATCTAGGATCTCTGAGTGCTTTGCAAACAAAAAATAAATAAGCTTCCTGTCAACTCTCTAGGGTGAGTATTATGATACTTACTTAACAGATGTGTAAACAGACACGGAGCTCAAGTTTTTCATGTTTAAAGCACTTTGCAAATACTACCTAATTAATCCTCTCGCTGGCCTTGTGAGGTAGTATTGGTCCCTTTGAAGGGCAGAGCAAAGTCACAGGGAGGACTAAGGAGCCCTGTGTGCCAGTCATCTGGAGCACTAAATAACGGGGTGTTCTTGGCACTGCTTTCAGACAGCCTGTGGAGCTGAGCAATAAGTCAACTGCTGACTCCGAGCTCCCTTTAAAGTCAAGGGAGAGGGAGAGTTCAGAACTAAGCTGAGCTTCTGTTGAACTTAATTAGTTTAATTTTCTAAAGCCTGTTCATAACTCTCTCAGGCTGTTTCTTTGAAGCTTCTTGAAAGCCCAGACTTGGGGTCTGGAATAGTTTTCAACAAGACTCAGAGTCAGGAAATGGTCAGGGCAGCTCTGACTCCCGAGCAGTGGTGTAGGCAGGAGCCAGGGCAGGCCCTGGTAGCCAAGAGAGGAGGGCTTCTTGTATTGATGTTGAGTGTGGTGGCATGGTTCTCTCTGCTCGTGCTTCTTCTGTAAGTGTCACCTTCTTCAAAGACAATATCTGTGCATTGCTCCTGTGTAGGACCTGAAAACATCCTCGGGGATGTTTCTGTGCTAAGTGCTTCGTATTGAATGTTAGTCATAAACAGTCCTTTCTCTTCCCTTCTGTGACCTGGGGAAAACAGCTCAGCCTCAATGAGCTACATGGGATGATGATGCTTCCTGGGACTTACATTTTACTGCTGTTCAGGTCTGTATCAGCTGGGAATATTAGCCAGCATTACCAACCCTGCAAGTATCCTGGGGCTAAGAAGCTCCTGGCACTTGAAAAGTTCACAGACAAATGGAGTATTTTTCTGCCTGTCAGTTCTTGTGAGCTTTGGAAATCAAGCTACAGGTGGCTGTGAGCACAAGGTCTGACTATTCAGTGTCCAGCAATTACAGTCAGCGAGTTGCTACCTATTCATCTGGGGATTCAGGGCTCTGATTCTATAACTTGTTCTGGTGGCTATTTTTGGCCAATGTGGATCGCCTGCCAGCAATCCCCAGTCATTAAGAAGTAAGTTTCGTAACTGTAAGATAAATATTTCTGCAGAAAGTTACAGTTCATAAGGTTTACAAAACACTTTCTGGATGTAACCATCCTCTGAGGACAAAAGGATACCTCTATGTACAACATGAGTGTGTGTGTGCAGACACCCATGCGCAGGCTCACATGTGAAACCTGGCAGGAAACACTACAGGGATTCTTCCTGAGCTGAGAAACCATCACCTCTGCTGAGCTATGGCAGAGGTAGGGTAGTGGATGGTCTGATCCCTGGAGTTCTTAAAACACAGATCCCAGAGTGCACCGAAACATTTTATTAGCCTTTAACAAGACAGAGTTATATCAAGTTTGTTCAGCATTAATTATACTTTCTGCAGTGTTCTACCTACACCATCAATTATTAATTAATCTCACTCTATATTTTTAGCTGTTACCTGTCCCTAATCACCTTGCTGCTATAACATTTTGGTCTTATGCCAACGTGTGTTGCCGGACCGGTTGAAGACATTAGTATGAATGTAATTACCTCTTTTGCTGTGCAGTTTGGAATCCCCTACATAGTTTACATGAGACACACTTCTGGGAGAAGGAAAGGTGAACACTTTGTCCCCCTGCAAGTGGTTCTGCTTTCCTCACTCCTCCCTCCAAGACAGGAGGGTGACCCTCGTGTCACACCGACGTGGGCACTCTGACACAGCCAGCTGGATGCCCTGGGCCAGCTCTAAACCAGCCGTTGTGTAGTTGTTAGTGTACAGGGAGGCTGGATTGAGAATCTCCTCTGCAGACAGGGTGCAGGAGCTCAGCAGCAGGGCTGTGTCAGCCAGGTCACAGCTGCTGGTGGCCACAGGCAGGTAGGTGGCCATGGCCCCTGCTCCTGTGAGCTCTGCACAGAACCTTTTGCAGTTTCTGGTCTTTGGTGTTTGGCTCTTCAGCCTTTGGCTCTGATTAACCAGCAATCCAGAGATCAGAGTTTTCATTAGGAGATTACTGTGTGTGAGGGATCTCCTCTGCCTGCCATGTTCCAAAGCTGTCACTTTGTCACATCACACAGACATGACAATGTCAAAATGAGAATGAGGGGGACAGAAATTCCTCAGTCCCTGTATGAAAGGATCCAAGTTTATCCTGTTTCTAAACCAAGTTCCTTTTGCCTCTTTCATCATATCAAGATGTTGCCACAAACCTTCTCGAAGCTGCCCAGGGGAAAAACAACCACAAACCACCGTGCAGGCTCCTCATTTGTGTGTGTTACATGTCCCCACCCCGGTGTGCTGCTCACAGTTGTGACTGCGTGTGTGCTCCAGCATGTCCAGGACTGCAGGCTTCCAGGCACAACACAAAACCCTGCCAGCCAGCAGACTGCTCAGCCAAGCCTTCCTTTCTTCTGCCTTCCCATGGCTGCTTCCCCACTGCTCGCCTGCTTGTTGTTTGTGTAGATGAACAAATGTCTCCACAGCTGGCTGCAGTGGTCGGGGCTGGGAAGGAGACAGTTACAGAGGAGGCTGAGGCTGAAGTTCCTCCCTCTCTGCAGCTGAGCCCAGCTGTGCTGCTCAGATGGTCTTTGTGTCCCTGCTTTGCAGCAGCTGGTGTGCTTGGGTTGCAGAGCCAGCTCTTCAGCCCCATCCAGCTTTGTGAAGGTCAACAACTGGGCTGTGACACCAGCTCCTTCCTTTAGTCCCTTCTGAGAAATGCCAAGGGCTGTGGTTGAAGCTAATCAACTGATTGCTTTTTTGTGCCAGGAAGCATAGGGGTGGAGGGCAGGCTGTGTGTCTCTCAGGAGAATATTTTTCTTGAAAAGTGGAAGTGGGAAGGAGTGCTGAGATAATTCAGAGTGGTAGTATTGGAAAAGCAGTTGTGCATCCATAGCCCAGGTCTGTGTTTTAACTTTGGAACTATTATATTTCTCAGGCTACACAAATACCCGAGGAACTCTTCTTGTTGGATGCTCATCCTTCAATCACCCAGCCAAAACATTTGTATGAGCAAAACTGCTTATCAGTTAAAAAGTTGAGTACCTTGACACAAGTCCTTGAACTGCAGGTCTGGAAGCATCTACTCCAATAGATTAAACATTTCCAGTGTTTCAGATGAGTAGTCATGCAGCAGAAAGGAGGAAGAGCAGAGCCATTAATTGAGCATAACAGGAAATACTTTGGAGCAGATTACCAGAGGATCTATGCAGCCACACAAACAGAGCTATCCCAGGTTTTAGGTCTGAATACACAGGAGCAAACCTCTGCTTCCATTCTTCTGAAGGAAAGAGCTGTAGAGGGGCTCACTGCAGGTCCTCCACTGCTGCAGGTGGGGAAAACGGTGACAGCTAAGCTGTGGAGCAGGGCTGGAAGTTTCTGTGCTCACCACAGGGATAGAATAAGGCTGAGTGAGGAATTTGTTGTCTAGAAAGCTAGAATTTCTACTTCTTTGGCAGAAATGGGAGTAGTTTCCTGCAAAAAGGCCATTGCCTCTGAGTGGAAGAGAACAAATTCTGAGGCATGTGACTGCAAGCATGACACCTGCAGGTGAGCACTGGCTTCCATAAGTAACTGCTTCACAAATGAAATCCATCCAGAGCAAATGCAAGATGTCAGACAGCTAGTCAGGGAGAAAACCTGGGAGCAGCCAGTCTAACCATTATCTGCCATTAGTGTGGCCCATCAGATCCACTGCCAGGCTCATCCAGATGGGTTTGCCACGGGTCAGGCTGGCAGCTCTGACTCCCCAGCCCTTGCTGCTGCTGTCAGGTGCTGGCAGGAAAGCTGGGGATAGAAAGGTACACTAAAATGCATAAAAAATGCAAAATATAGGGAGTTAGATCTCAGCTGGCACAAACTGGTATAGCATCTTTTGATATCAGTAGAATTATACCTTCAGCTGAATAAAATCTGGCCTGCTATTTTTGTTGTGGTTTTGATTGCTAATTTGACTTTGGAGTTTAGATGGTGCTGATAGGTTCAGTTTGTTACAGGAGCTGGATTTGAGGCAGTGAATAGAGCTTAGCAGTGACTTTTCTACAGTGATGCTGTTCTGTTTTCCCTCGGAATTTGCCAATTTGTCACATTTGTTTGCAGAAACAGTGTGATTTTGACTCTGGAGGAATCAAGGCAGCTATGGAATGCAGTCTGCTTGGCAGTTTTATCCTACCTAGGTCTGGTTTTGAGCTGGGGCACCTGCCCAGCCACTCAACTTGCTAAAAGCCTGGAAGGGGGTGAGTTCTGGCTCCCAGCTCTGCTGTCCCATATGGTGCTCCTCAGGATGGCAGTGCCCGCTCCACTGCACACAGGACTCAAAACATTTTCTCTGCTAAATGCAATAGTTGTTCTCCATCCAGCTCTAACGTGGATTCCTTTGTGCTGTATGGGGTTCTTCCTGCTGGTTATTGTACAGCTCCAGCACAGCAGTGTTCAGTGCAGCTGAAGGATTTATGGGCTCAGGAGATGTGTTAGACAGTGATGTTGAACTAAGTGACCAGATCGGAGAAGCCTGTGAGACTGCAGGGATGCTCAGTGCTGGTTTGAATTCTTCCAAGCTTGCATCTCCATGTGCCACGTATCAAAATATTTCTTCCAAAATCCTCATGGGGTTTTAATTCTTGTAAGCATGAAATGCCTGGAGCTGGGGACTTTCCAGAGAAAGGACTTTCCCACCCATCTTCAATGCTTGTCATGTTTACCATGGAACATCAAGACTTTAGAGTCCTAGCAGCTGCTCTGCTGTCTGTATTTTATTTTTCTCCTGTCAGGAGTTAAATTGGGATGCCATGAAGTACTCCTGGAAATGTGAAACGGTACAGAAAGCTTGAGGAATGAAGGAGAATAGGGACAGACTAGGATGTTCACTTCCCTTGCTCAGAGCTTTAAATTAGCAAAGCCCAGCCACTCCCTGCATGGCTCCTCATGCCAGCGACTGCACTTGAGTTTCAGAAAGATCCAAGGGAAACAAGTTAAAAGCAACCAGTGAAAAACACCTTTTAGTGAAGCACTAGCAGGCAGTATGGATCTGTTATCCTCTAAAGGCATCCACATAAACTGATATAATTTGGACATACATTCTGTGCCTCTGATGCTTTCTCTGGGCTGAACTGCTGAGTTTGGTAAAACCAAATGACAACACAGATGTTAAAAGCTATTAAGTTAGCTAAGATTTACTGTCATCCAGCCCAGGAAGTGAAGAAGGAAGAGCATGGAACTGATTGCACCATGTGACCTCGTGAAGTGACAGTGCCACGTAGCAGTGTTGGTGACTGGGCTGGAAAATGACAGTTGGACCTCCTGGGCTCACTGGCCCTTTTAGCCAAAGTGGTGGTTAATAGTAAAGTGAGCTTGAAAATAACCCTTGACAGAGCCATGAGGCTCCATTCAAAGCCTGTAAGGAAGATGGGAAAATTGCTTTTGAGGCTCCACGTATTAAGAGGAAAAGACAACTTTAAATCCCTGAGAAGAGAGCAGAAAGACTGAGAGATGCAGATTTTCAAACTCGGCTCTAAATAATAACCTTTTCATCTCTCTAGTCAAGCTTACTTCTGGTCTGACCTGACAGCTGTAAATCTCAGAGCTGATTCTGAAGAGATGGGAACAATGAGGATAATTGCCCTGTAATTCCGAGAGCCTTGGTGGGGATGGAGGTGTATCAGCACATGAGAGAGGAGTGACTCCCTTCATTACACTGAGAAGCAGCAGCTCTGTTTGTTATTAAAGCTGAGTGACAGCCCTGCTTGAACTTCCTCATGCCCTTGCCAAAACTTAGATACATGAACCAATATGTGATCCTTCAATTTTCTAATAAGTAATAATGAAATAGGAATTCAGATGGTTCAGTTTCAGCACTGGAGTTTCCTGAGTGCTCACTTTTTGAACCTTTTCCTTTCTTACAGTTTTGAGCGAGTTGTTTTTTTCTTTTCCAAAAGCTTAGTAGCCTAGCACAGATCCACAGCTGGTAACAGTCAGCAGAACTTTTGACAGCAGTGGGGCCCATGGGGAAAAACACCCTGTTATCAATAAACTCTGATTCTTTCTTCACTGTATCACAATGCAAATGTAATAATTTCTTCCCTGCTCCAGTTGTTACTCAATCCCTGATTAATTCAGAAATGGGCCAGTAGTGAATATACAATTGCAGCTGCTAGCACAGCTTAATATGAAGTTTGGGTTATTGTCAGATTGCTGTTAATAATGCCTGTGATTAGGCACTGACTCTTCCCTGAGCTGTTCAGATGTCACTGAAAGGGTGAAAGGAATCTAATCTCTCTTCCCCAACCCTCAACCTCTGGATCACAGGAACTTCAAAATGTGAGTTTCTTCCTATTGTTCTTCAGGCTGTTGTAGAAGTGCTGCAGTGACTAATTCTTGCATAAATCGTTGCCATGATGATACCAGTAATGTATACTGTCAAATAGTGCCAAATTGCTGAGATTATTTCAGCTTGGCTGAAGGAATGAATATGGGTGAAGCAAGTGCACAAGCCTGTTCCTAGCAGTGAGGGAGCAGCAGGGCTGGGGCTCTGGGGAAGTCTTGTGCCTGCCTTTCTCCCTCTGACCCTGGGAGCTGGTCCAGCCAGCTATCAAGGATTAACCTGTATCACAGTGAGCACCCTGGTCGGGTACTCAGAGGTCTGGCTCTGCAGCTGCCTCCTCTAGTAGCCCTTGGTGTTTTCCTCCATCTCCAGTTGCTTGTTGACTTCTCCTTGGAGCAAGTGCAGCTCTGTGGCACCGAGCCTGGCACAGCAGGGGCTTGATTTCACAAGGGCTTTTTAGAGCCCCTGTAATGCAGGTAACAAGGGGAGAGTCCAGTGTGGTCAGCTGGTGGCAGCTGAGGACTGGGCTGTTTTCTTCCTGCTGCATTAATGATAAGGTGTTGATGCTCATCTACTGGGCAATGGGCAAAGTTGGGTGTATTGTTTAATTAAGGACTATTAAAAGGAGGACTTGTAAGGTGATCAATATTTATTAGGACAAAGTAATCTTGTTTTGATCTTTAAACTTAGTGAATTTGGTATGTCATCAACAGGGCTGTAAATGTGTACTAGTGCTTTTCACTGGGTATCATCTTTTATGATAACCCAAAGTCTAGCTCCAGTTTAATGGCAAAATATATCAACCCTTTTTTCCCCTGCTCCCACTAGCTCTTTCTTATTCATTCTAAAAAGAAGGTCTGTGAAGGAAAAATTGAGCAGAGAGGTTGCTGATTGCTATCTACAGTCTTGTGGCAAAGGAAAATTTACTAACAGGGCAATACAGGAACAGCTCACATTTAACAAATTTCATCAGAAGTACTGTACAGGTAGGACTGGATGAAAAATGAGGTGTAACTTTAATACCAATATAGAATCCTTCTGTTTAGGTCCATCTACTTTTTTCTTATACCTTATTCATCCCTATCGTATGTGAAGTCTCCTGTGATATGTGAAGATCTCAGTTTCACCTCAGATTAAAGGCAAGACTCCTTTTTGGCCAGTATTTCCTACTAATGGATAAAGAGAAGAAGGAATGGGTACTACGTATGGAACAGTTGGTCCCTGCAGTGACAGCACACTAGATTTTCTTTTGAAGTGTCCTCCTATGGAGTGACTTTATTTATCCAAAGTCCTGACTCTTGACCTGAATTTCTACTCCACAGTAGCTCCCGTGGTCACTGACATCTAAGCCTGTGAAGACGTTGCTATTCTAGTTTCTCTGACTGGATATAATGAACACTGTGAGGAGTAGTGGAGGATGGAGGTTCAGGATTGGACCTCCAGTTAGCATAAACCAGGGAAGCTCCAGAGGTTACAGGTCACTGTGGATGGTTCCTTGTCTAGCCTATTCTTTGTGGAAACTGTAGCACCTCCATATGTAAAGGTGAAATGGTAAATAAAACATGGGCATGCTTGCAGAGGAAAGGGTTCACGCTGCATTGCCCAGGAGAGGAGTGGGTGGGCTTTGTTACCTGAGTGATTCTCAGCCTCTGGGCTTCTCTTGATCATTTGTTCCTGTGCTTGAGTATGCCGAGAGCTGCAAAGTTTCACCTCCAGTCTAATTGTACATCTCCCAGCTGGAGCTGTGCTGTTGTACACAGGCTCACCCTGTGGCAGCGTTCAGGAGATGCACTGAAATGGAAACCAAGCTTTCTCTTCAGATTCAATATCTGTATTCTGGATTTTTGTTTTGATTCATCCCCTAAGAAGGACGGAGGGAGAAGATTCGGGTTCTGTATGATGTGTTGGCTCAGCCATGGTCAATAATCCTCTGGGTGGGAGAACAAGTGCAAAGCTGCACACTGAGCTGCAGACAGACCTCCTGATGCCTAACGAACAATGACTAGAAATGTTTCCTTCCTCCCTTCCTTAGCTCCATGAGACTTAATCCCAAATGAAGCCCTTTGTTTTGCCTAGCGAGAGCCCACGGACTGAGCTGTGGCTCGGAGCCTGTGTTTCTGCAGTGTCACCAGCAGATCTGGGTAGTTGGTGTAACAAAGAGTTTACTCACTGAGAAATGCAGTTTCTGAGTGGGAGGAGGCAAAACTGTTTGTGAATTTGGGTCAGATTCAGTGAACAGTTTCAGGGAGAAAAAAACAACATCCACCAACAAACAAACAAACAAACACCACCAAAACAAAGAAACCACCCAAACCTCTCCCTTTATTGCTTTTCCAAATAATCACGTTTCATTTTATACTTCCCTAGCAGCAGCAAAGTAAAAACACAATTCAGAATTAGCATTTTTTTTCACTGGGGAGTATCCCACACTGGAGAGCACAGATGAGCAGCAATATTTGCCCATGCAAAATATCTCATTTAACAAAGCACGTTGCTTTTCACAGGCCAATACCTGCAGGGTGCTGGTGCAGATGGGCACTCGTGTTCCTGCCTCCTTGGAGCAGGCTGGCTGATGCAAGGGTGTCTTCTGTGAATCATTTCCTTGTTAATAGGAAAAAGAGCCAGCAGATGGTGCTCGAGAATATGCACCCTGGCTTTTGGAGGTACAGCTCCGTGGGACACACCTGGATGGTGTCCGAGGGCTGGGGGTACCAACAGCCCCTGGCCCCAGCAGAGCAGGGGGCCTGGCTGAGCTGTAGCTGGGAGAGGACACATGGAGGGGATTGGGGTGGGAATTGGGCCCCCCCAGGCCTGTGGGTGCTTGTTTCCCACAGGTGGGTGCTTGGCCAGGGCGTGGTGTGTCCCCTCCCCAGCTCTGGTCCTGGCTGTGGCATTGCCCAGCCACTGGTGCCTGGGCACGCCATGGGGTTTGGGCTGTCTGTGGAGGCCTGTGAAGGTGAGCTGAGGGGATACCAGGCTTGCTTTAATGCTTCTTTATAGATTTAGATTGTTAGATTTTATTCAAGAGAAGACTTCAGATAGTTTTCTTGTCTGCATTACAAGGGACTGAGGGAACAGTGATGGAGGAAGGTGTCTGCAGCCCTTGTTTGCATTCACTGGGGCTGAGAAGGATGGTTCTGGTTGTAGCAGAAGTACAGGTATCCACAGACTCTCCTCAGTCCCCAGTCTCTGGGGACTCAGTCTCTCACCTGCCTGGCAGGTCAGCAGGGATTTGTGCTGCAGCTCTTGGGTCTGGCCGTGCCCGGCGCTGCTGCGGTTTCAAAGAGTCTCCCCAGCACTTCGGCGGCAGGTCAGAGAGCAGAGAGTTCCCTTCTCCCCCATGCCACGGCTCAGTAAAGCAGCCCAGGACCTGGTGATGTTTCCCATCCTGACAGCTCATCTCAGAGAGCTGTGCTGTCAGACGGAGAGGTGTCTCTTTTTTTTCCCCCCTCTCCCTTCCAGCAGAAGAAGGGAGACGTAAGCCTGCACCACCCACTCTTTAACGTGTGAATGAAGCACAGAGGGAATGGGAAGAGGTACAAACATCTGTCCTGCTCCTCTGCCTGTGCCTCAGAGACAGAGTATTGGTGCTGTCACATTCTCTGTGCACTTGGGACACTTGGGACTAAAGTGACTGTGGCTACAAATAAAGGCTCTGATGTCATGTTTAAGGATGAAGCAACTACTCTGTTTTCTTCCCATGCTCACTTACTTTCCAGACTGTCAACATTCAGAGTTTCTGAAGCCTGTGTTCGAGGATGAAAAGGGGGGAAAAAAAGGATCCCCTGCTGATCTGTCACAGGCTGGCCTGGGGGCCATTGGTGATGCTGGCTGGTGGCAGTGGGATGTTGTAACTTCTGACCTGGGTGATAAACTCACACAGCTGCCAAGGGGTACAGGGCAAAAGGAGCTCTGCATCTGTCTTCACACCTCTGAACTGTATACATCCATGCAGATGGACATACCTATATAAAAAGACCCATCTATAAGGCCTGTGGGTTTGAATCTCATCCTCAGTGGGTGTAGCATGGCTTTGAGGCTTTGCACATGCTTGAGGACGTGAATGTTTGCACACAAGGAAAGTGCAATGGTACAAATCTGTGTGAGCATTTACCCTGCAGGCAGTGCTGCAGAAGCAAAGGGAGGAGTCTTGCCCTTTCTGAGACACGTTTTGGCATAAAAAGTCTTTTGGGAGAGCTCTCAGAAGCTGTTTGGTGTTTTGTGCTTTGATTTGCTGCCTTTGTGGAGATCAAACCATTTAACTGTGACAAGTCTACCAGGCAGCAACAGTTTTGTTCAGTCCTACCATTTTGGTTCATATCTTTCTGAACCATATCCTCCAAGGGGAAATATTAAGTTGTCTAGACCGAGGTACAGTATATTGGCTAGTTCATCTCCCAGGAAGGTTTGTGCTTTCCATAGGCACTGCTCAGAGATGGACATGGTGTGTGTGGATTTAGGGAGGCTGTTAAAATTCATCTGCTTGGTTTCATGCAGTCAGTGCCTTTAGCAATGAGCCAAAGAGGCGCAGATTTGGAAATACCTGCTCCTACCAATTTCATCTTCTCTGGACAGATTACCCACAGTGCATTTCCCAGGAGTGCACTGAAATACATTTAAAGTTGCCTCCTGCCACTCCAGATAGCTTATCTTGGAGCTGTTGCAGGCTGAGTATATTCTACAAGCTGGAAGCTGCTCGTGCCTCTTTGCTCACCTGAAGTGCTTTCTCCCTCTCCTCTTTATTTATGGAATTGGTGTCTCCTCCTATCCCTCCCCAGACCAAGTGCTTGGTGTGGTTTCCTTCCTCTTACTACAGCACTTTTCTTTAGCAGTAATAGAGCCTCTGTGGAGATGTGAAGTTACCAAACACCTTTACTTTTTTAAGGGGAGTGAAGTGAAAGGAGAGAGAAGAAAGCTCTCATTCAAAAAGTGGTGTATGGTGCTTTTCCCAGGATTTTTTTTTCATAACAAAAAACATCAAACTTTTATCAATGTCTATCAGTTGGGAAAAACACTTGTTTCCTCTGAAACAGCTGAGCCTAATGATAGCAGTCAGTGGAGAGGCAACTTTTATCTCTGCTCAGGAAGAGTGAGGCTGAACTCAGCTGGGCTGTGTCACCTTCTGCCAGGCGAGCTCTGCTTCCAGAGGAAAGGCCACTGACCAGGGTAAGAGGAGTAGCTGGCTGATGGGTCCCTGGATGCTCCCTGCTCCCCATGTTGTGCACTCTCCTCTCCCCCTCCTCAAACAGTGCCTTATTTTAAACTGCTTAATCAGGTTTTGGAACTGATGACACTGTTAAATCTCACTGCCTCGGATACAGCAGAGCAGTGCCCACCAAATGGAGAGGGTGGCCTCAGCCCTGCAGCCAGCAGCTCCTCTGTCTCTGCTGGCATATTCTGCTGCAGCAGAGCCTCTTGTCATTGCTTTTATAGGAAGCTTTCAGTGGCCTAATTTGCTATTCATATACATCTGTTCCACTGGAGCCTGTCATTAATCTCCTGGTAGGTTTGTCTTCCCTCTTATATTTGCAGTGTGGCCAGTCATTACAGAGACAACTAAATGAATACTGATACAAAACAAATAGTAGTTTCCTGGGTTACCTGATGATTGTTTTCTTGCTAAAATACATATGATGTATCTTCCAGTTAAGGGAAATGATAGATTGAGCATGTGGGCAAGTCCCTCCAGCCCTATCAGAGTGCAAAGCTTGGAGACAAGCACAGTTATGGTCCTCCAGGGTCCTGCTGCGTGTCCTGAGGGCACGATGGGCTGTGCTGCTGGAGAACAGACCACTCAGCTCTGCCCCGTGCACCCCAGCTCTGCCAGTTATTGCTACAACCCCAAGTACAATACTCATCTTCTAGAAATGTGATGGCTATTAGCCAGGGCTGCAAGCAGAGCTGTAAATGTTCTGCTGGGACTGCAGCATATGGGTAGAAAGGGGCATTTTTAAGGCTCTTCCTGAAGTAAGATGGAAATTAAAAAGATATTTTTGTCGCAGGGCCAGACCCTGAGTAAGTGTAATTTGGCTCTGATGACTTCAGAGGAGCGCTGCCAGTTTATACAGCTGAAGACCCATCTATAATATTAAGAAAAAACAAACCTAATTTATTCTGTGTCCTTGTTGGCATCACAATCCAACTATTTAAAAAAAAAAAAAAGAAAACATAACAGACCAGACCTGCAGTCATGAAGCCAGCATACATCAAGACAGTTAAAATGAACAAAAAGAGATTCTTTGTTGGATTTTTTTGGCCTTGAGGGGTTCTGTTCCCATGTTCCCTTTGTAAACAGAGGGGTGAGGGAGCCTTTCTACTGCCGGAGACCAAAAGCAGGTGGAGAAGAAAGACCTTCTGAAAAAAGCATCCCATTGTGAGATTCAAAGTAGTGTTTTCACAGGGAGCAGGGCAGAAGCAGAACTTCTCTGGCAGCCCGTCCTCCCACTGCCTCCCCCCAGCCTGTTGTGTCCTGACACAGACTTGCATGCCTGTGGTTTTGTGGGTGTAGAATGGCTTATACCAGGCAGGGGTATGTTCACAAGGTTGCTCGTGAGTATTTTGACTCATAGTGTAAAGAGAATTCCTGGCTGTGGGCTGTTTAAGATGACTTGCTGGCAGTGGCACTTGGCTTGCTGCTGTGCCCGGCCGTGCTGGGACCATTGTGGGGCGGTTCAGAAGCATGCAGCTCACTTCTTCCAGGGTGCTTCATGAGGATGGCATGTGATGGCGTGGCAGTCAGGTAGAATGGTGTGTGGTTTGACGTGACTGGTAGGATTGTTTTCCCAGGCTGCTGCTCTCCCTGAACATTTTGTTCCTGCAGGACCTTCTGTCTTGCTGATAATTCTCTGGGCTCCAACCCTTGGGCAGTTGTGAGAGAGCAGCAATAATTCTACCCCCTCTCACAAAGAGCTTTTGTCTTGGAATGAATTGTTATTTGTCAAATGCTCTACCATTGTCAGATCAAACTTGCTAGAACATTCTTCTCTTATTTTTCTTCCCATCCACTTCAACATGAGGAGAGTGAGTCAAACGCCTGTCAGGCTCCAGGTGTGAATACAGGGCTCAGCTGGACAGGCGTTAACCAAACACCAATAGAAAAGCCATATACATGCACACAAAATTTGTTTTTACCCCCTATCTGCTCAGTAACAGTTAATTTACAGCTCACCCCTAAATGGTGAATTTTAATACCATTTTCTTTCCAAAGTGTTACATATAAATTTGCTGTACCCAGTGTAAAAGCGTCTGCAGGCACAGAATCGTTATTGCTGGGCTGACTGCTAAAGACTGATACATTGAGAGGGGAAATATATATTCTCTCCAAAGTGGAAACTCAGATTGTAAATTAAATTTGTCAATAAATATGGAAATGGTTTCCATTTTCCTTTTCTACCCAGCACTGCTGAGATGGGTTGTTCTGGTACCACGTCACTGGTGTGGCAAGAGAAATTACCGGCTGCTGGGCTCTCAGTGCTGAGAGCTGTTGTCACAGCACTGGGTCAGTGAGTTAATTCCACACTCATCAGTGATAGCCCCAATGCAGCTCCGATAGGAACAGGGTCTGTAGGAAGGTAATTGGATTTGAGGAACTCAAAAAGACATTATGGACAGCTTACCTTCCCAGACACGCGAGGAGGATGGGGCAGGACACGGGGGCTCTGGCTCCTGCCTTACCCGCGGGTCAGGGAGCCAGGACCAAGACAGGATGGAGCCTGGCAGGGAGGGAGGGGTGGTGACTCTGTGACATGGATGCTGCGTTGAGAGGGTGCAGAGGATGGCAAGGACTCATTTGCTACGAGCTGCCCATCTGTCAGCAGCAGGCTGGCAGTTGACCTGGTGACAGACACGTACACTTTTGCTGTTGCTCCTTTGTGGTGTCTCTGAGAGGCTGAGGAGCAGTGCTGAGACACTTCAGCATTGTTACCGCCTTTGCTTTGGTGGCTCCCGGCTCCTGCTCTCTCCCTCTCCAGACACCTCAGTGTCTCAGCTGTTCAGCACTCCTGCAGTTTTTATCAAACCACTTTTACAGCTGACCCCAATTACTTGCTCTTAAATCCTCTCCCCGCTGCAAAAACCTTCTGTGCCTCCTGCCAACAGCCTGTCTCTGCCTCACAGATCCAGCCCTTTTCTCTTTCCCACTTGGCTACAATTGATTATCTATCTTCTCTTGGGCCAAGGAACATGGTTTTCTTTAGGGCCAGAGCCAAACCCTCTCTGAAAGTCATCTCCTGACATCAGCGGGGCTGAGTCAAACCTGATGGAACTTCACAAGTTGGTGATGAATCTCCAGCCCTTGCAGTGCTTCACTAGGTGAATGCTCTAAGCTGGAAGTAGCTTAGAGTTTTGGGGTTTTTCCCGCTCTCTCTCTGTACTTTCAAATACACAGTCAATTGCAAAGAGCTGTGTGCCAGAGTCCAGGCTTTGGCTGAGAGTTAAACACCAAGAGTTAAACCCAAGCTGTCAAGTTATAGAAGGCTCTGCTTTATCAGAGCAGTGTCAGGCTTCCCCTCGCTGTGACTGCTATCAGTAATTAGCACACCCTACTCCTGCTGACCGCTGCCTTGGCATCAAAGTACAGTAGCTTGTAACTAATTACATCCCAGCTTTATCTGGACCAGTTCTTCCTTTTAAATACACTTAATAACTCTGCCTTTGAAGGTTCTAGGCATAAAAATAACCACTTCAAATAATCTCCTGAAGACACATGCCACATTAGGTATAGAGCTGAAGTAGGCACCTTGGATTATCTGAGCAAAACAAGAGCCCTGGGCTCCTGCTGGGCCATGGATGGAGAGCTGCAGCTCTGGTGTGCTGCGTGTCTGTTGGAGAGGAAGCCAAAGTTCATGTTTTACAAGAGTCCTGTGCATACATTGTCATTAAAGATGTGAGGAAGGAAAAGTGGACTGTGCCAAAAAAGAGCTGCAGTTTGGCTTGGCAGTGAATAGAAAGACTAACAATGTAAGGGCTAAAATTCAGCATTAGTCCCGAGTCCTTCTCCATGATCCGAAGAGCATCCATTTCTTTTCCTAAATCACATTGAAACATTTCTAGTTGCACTGGATTCATGACTCTGTCTTCTCTCATCCTCTGCTTGACCCTGACAAAAGAAGGATCAAAGAAAACATTTTGTTTTCCTGATCTTGGAGGTTCCTGTGGGATGTGAAAGAGCTCTGCAGAAGGCAGGGCTGCTTAGCATGGTGTGGAAACTGCCTTGGAAGTGAGCGGTGAGACCAGGATTCATGGACCTGGTGCCTGTAAGTCTCCTCTGGTTCGTTCAGAGGCTCTGTGCTGGACACTGAAGCCCGTGCTGTGAACTCTGGGCACCATAATTAGGCACTAAAACATCCCGTGAGGCAGGATCGATTTCTGTTACAGCTGAGTGCTTTTGCTGTGTATTTTTTATTATTACTTAATTTCCTGTTGTACAGCAAGACCATAAACTCCAGTGATGCTTGGGATAGATGGGAGTGTGCCAGTCTCTAGCAGCAGTTTCTGTGGCTTTAAGTTAGGGGAAAGGCAGAAAATCCAAAAGCAATCTGTGTAAGTACCTTGGCAGGCAGGAGGAGCAGAGCAGGAGTCCTGCGGCTCCTCGTCCCACAGCGAGCCAAGGGCAGTGAAAATGTCACGGCTGCAACGCGCCCAGGAGGACAGCAGCTTGAAGAGGTAGCAGGAGGGGAACAGATTATGCCACTCCTAAAGGTGGTAGGGGAGGTTCCTGGAGAGAAGAGCCTGGGAGTTAGGAATTCACTATGGAGAGCCTGAGTACCCTGGTGGGTCGCCCGTGTCATCTGGGTCCATTAAAAAGGCACCTTACAATGCCCTCACATTGCAGATGGGATCACTTGGGTCAGTGGCAGTCTGTTTATCTAATCTCAAATGACCTTTAGCTAAAGAGGCTCTGGAGGCAAGATGAATATTTACAACTGCACCATTTCCCCTGCCACCACCCCTCTAATTGCAGTGGAAGGTGTCTGTGTGGTCCTGACCGCTGTTCAGGCTGATCTGTGGGCTTGAGTGGCCCGTGGCTTTAGTGGCATTGTTGGGTGTCGTGTTGACAGTGGTGTTCTCTTTCGTTTGAAACAAAAGTGCAGAGGAGGGGAGAGCTGTGGACACGGTGTGGAGAGGCAGCACGCTAACGTTTCAGAGGACTCTGATCTCAGAGGACCTGTTTTCTATTCAATTGGGGTAAATTCAGGATCAGCTCCAGAACTGAAGCAAGTCTCCTCATCTGTGGTGTGAGCTGGGAGCATTCTAACAGAGCTATCGTGGATTTATGTCTGGCCTGGCCCCGGAAGAGTCACTCTGCCTTTACATTTTAACTCAGCTCTGCCTGTCTGGACTATCTCCAAGAGGTTTCCTTGGCTTTGCTGTATAGTATTTTTTCCAGCCATTTCAAGTGCAGTTGTTAATGGATATTAATATAGAAAATAAAATGAGTGAAGTCACTGCTTGTGAAAAATTAGAGAGCCAATGGGAGGAAGGACTGAGCGTGTGTTCCCCTGTGCAGCTGGGCTGATGTTCCTCTCTCCTCACTGCAACTCCTGCTCTGCCAGGTTTGTGCCAGTCCCCAGTCCTGCAACGTCTGGTCCCAAGGATACTTTGCTGTGGTCCTTCAGACCTGTTTGTCTGTGGGCTTGGCTGTGAGGGTGACAAAGCCATTGCTGCAGCCTCCGGCTGAACAAGCCCATGTCTCATGGGCTTCCCAAAACAGTCTCCTCTCAATGCCTCTTCCACTAAACCCTAAATTCTGCAGAGGGATTTCCAGAAGCTCCAGACCCAAGCTGTTATCAGATCTGCTCACCCCCAGTAACCCTGTAGCTTGCAGATTTTTCTGCTCTATTAGGAGAGTAGGAGGCAGCAGCAAAATGTGTCAGTTTTCAGCTTTAAACAGGGTTGACGATTTGCACAGTTTGCAACTTGCCATGAAAAAGAAGGGATTGTTTTGTCAACACACATATGGTGGCTCATTCAGCTATACTGGGACACAATTAATTATTTGAGTCTGCTGTCTATCTGTCAGAGTGCTGTAAAGAAAAGTTTGGGATGCATTGTTTGTTTAATCTATAGTGGCTTTTGTTTGCTTCAGAATGGCAGATATCTTTTCTATTTTTTTTTTTCCCTTTATCTTACCCCTTTCTAAAGCTTTAATTCCTTATAATCCAAATGGTCTTTTTTCTCACATTGCTGCTGATCAGTTATCCACCAGAGATCAGATTATCTCAGAGGGAAGGGCAGCAGTAAGTGCCTGGTGGCAGCAGAGCTGGTGCCTGCAGCAGGCGCCCGGGAGGCTCCGTGTGGTGCCCGGAGACCTGGGCTCAGCCCAGCTCTTCCTCAGCACTTGGTGGAGATGGAGCCCAGGGAGTGAGCTGGACCTGGCTGTCACCTGGGTCGGTGACACCATGCAGCCCTCCTGGTGGTACCCCTGTGGTGCTGGGTCAGCGTGTCCCAGCAGTATCCCTGTCCTCCAGAGCAAAGCTGGAGCTCTTGGAGGCTCTTCCCAAACCATCTCCCCTCTTGACTTGTCTGCACACTATGGGAAAACTGTCCCCACACCCTGCTTCGTCTTCCAAAAGGGACATCTTCATATGCTGGGCCTCTGGGGTATGGTGCTGTTTGCAGAAGCACTTTGGAAGCTGTGGAAGTGCCAAGTATCCTTATGGCTGCTATTAGGAACGCTGCAGTGTGCACAGACAGGTAGCACTCGGGTCAGGAGAGCTTTGGCCTTGGCCGTAGTCTCCAGGTGGCAGCTGCCATAAAGGAAACAGATGTTTTGTTACAATTTCTAAGGACCTCTAATAGTTTTGTTATATCTTGGGGACCAGAGGGCTAAGGTCAGCAGCGAGCTGCCAGAAGCAGTGCTGCACAACTGATTTTATCATAAGAAAAATGACTGTTTATTAGCGCAGGGGAGAGTTGGGAAAAATATTTCCGGGGGGTGGGGAAGTGTTTGTGAGTGTTGGCTTGCTCTGAAAGCTGTGTGTGGACTTGGCTGGGTCTGTAGCTCTGTTATCAACTGCCCGTGAAGCCTGAGAGCTACAAATGTTTGTTTCCAGAAGTTTCTTAGAAAGAGATTCACTCACACTTGGCAGAGTGGGGCTGGTGGGACCATGGCTTCCTTTGGGTTGCTGGGCGTTGTGTTTTGGAGTGTATCTCTGGGTGCCAAGTGCATCAAATCTAGTCCCTGCCTGCTACAGGCACTGGACTGTGTGAGTGTCAACAGGAAAAAAAGACTATTGGGGGATTTTCACTGTCTCTGTCAAATGTAGGTCCCACTCCTTGGCTTTTGGGGCTCGAGGATAAGTCACCCCTCAGGTCCTGTGGTAAACTGTAGCTTTTAAAATTATAATAAAACAACCTCACACAAGGCATATATTCCAAACCTTTGTCTGGCTTTAGAGAGGGGCTCTCTACATGACTCCCAAATGTTTTTCTTCCAAAACCTTAATGTCAAGTCTGAAGTTTAACTAATTATGTGCATATGGATTTTGCTTAGCTCAGGTCTTTATATTTTCTCCTTTGATTCAGTTTGCAGTATAGCCTTCCATGCAGGATATTAATTTCATTTTTAACCAGCTTCTTTTATCCTTGAGACTTGAATGCCAGGCTCCTTGGGGCAAACTGGGTGGCCACAGGCTGGGAATAGTCAGTGAGCGAGTTCAAAGGCAATAAAAACATTTCATCTGTTCAAAGACAGTTGTAGTCCCAACTACTGATTTTTTTCTTTTAGTGGCTTTCATAAAAACTAATAATATTTAATTAATAAAAGTTAAAAAATAAACAGCATTTGAAGGGTTTCAGTTCAAGTTGCTGAGGAGATGAATGCCTCTGTGCACCCTCCCTGGCAGCACAACCTGAAGGAGTCACGGCTGTGGTATTTCTGCACGGTGGTCGAGGTGATTGCTGGCTCTGTGGGCCACTCAGTATCATTGCTTCAGGGGTAAAACGTGGGGCTTTTCGGGGAGAAGCAAGCTCATCTGATTGAGTGTTCCTCCTGCCCCCAGCTCAGATGTGTCAAGGGTGAGGAGCTGGGATGCTGGAGTAACTCACACAGGAGTGAGCAAGTGCCTCCCGATGAGGAAAGAGGCACCTTTGCAGAGCAGCAGACAGCACTCACCAGCTGTAGTCACAGCCAGACTGATCTTTAAGATGAATGTTATTTAAATTGCTGTATTTCAGCTGCTGTGGGAGCTGCACACCTCAGCTTAGCATGCTAAATATACCTTATTAATTGCCTTGCTCTTTACGTACACCGGAGGCTGATGCATCGTTAAATACACCAAGAACATTTATTCCTTGAGGTTTTGTTTCTTGTTGAAGTACTCCAGTTCTTAACAACTCATCTGGCTGGGATCAGGCTGGACCTGGAATACTTCAACTTGTCTTGTTTTTCCCTCCCTCACCACAGCACAACAGTACAGTGTCCCAGTATCTATATTTAAGTACATTGTGCTTGTACAAAGCACCGTCATTAGACTGGAGGAGTAAATACCTTCTGAGAGTGTTTAGCTCTGCTATTTTTCTGTATTGCTCTATTATCTAAAGGCTACAGCTGAGATTGCTCTTTGCCTTGTGCAAGGGGAGAGGCAGCCTCCCAAAGTGCAGTTTGCAATCCAAGTAGGCAATTAGGCAAGCATCAGGATAGAGCCCAAATGTGGGTCAGAAACCGAGACCCTTTCATTCAAGCCAGTTCACAGGAGACTCTTCTGAAAGCACGAGGAGTAGAACCCAAGACCAGTTTCTTGCTTATCACCTTCGCTGTGAGTCTGGAGTAGCTGTGGTGGAGTTGCTGTGTTCAGACCAGCATATCATTGGCTCAAGAAGAGGATCTGAGTGGTGATCAGCACTCCAGAAGCCCGTGCTGCATTGTATTGTGAATGGGGCATGTCTCTGAACACTTTCATGTGCTCTTCCTGGGCCTGGCTGCACCCCCGGGAGGGGGCTCGAAGGGGCCTTCAGAGAGGGGGTGGGAGCTTCTACTGCATTCTCTTAAAAGTGCCTACGTGTATCCGTAGTGCTGCAGAGAAGCAAAAGCTGGAAGAGCTGTTCTTTCTGATGGGAGCAAACCTATGCTGGAAGATAACCTTGACTCCACTCTGTGTTACCAACCAGAAGCATTCTGGGGGATGGGCTTGCTTCACTTATAGTAGGGAGAAGAGTCTTCTCAGCTCCAAAGAGCATGTTTTCTGCAGAGAACCTCTTCTGGTTTTACATCCCTGTTTGTTTTTGCTGTAAAAGATGGTGAAACCCCTTGCACATCAGTATTGGTTACACACACCAGGCTCAGCTAAGCCCTCTGTTCCCTTCCAGTGCTGCAGAACATGGGGAGACGTGCACTGGGGTGGTGTTCTGCTGTGGGACAGGGCCAGTGGGTGGGCTTGGAGGCTACCATCAGCCTCTGGAGCATCTTGCAACTGGAGAACCTCAGCCCCTTGGTAGCTGTTTTTAAACAACCAATTCCTTCAGGCAGTGTCTAGTCTGCTTCCTTCTCTGACTATATTTGTAAAGGAAAACACAACAGCAATCACCAGGCAGCACGTTATTGTATTATTCATGCCCTGTAGTTGAGAGTGATTGAGGTGAGGAAAAGGAGGAGAAAAACCCTGCAAAATTCATTACAGCTTCACCAGCACAGAACCTCCTGGGATCTGGGATATTGTGGCTTTAATGGGAGCTAAAGGGTCCCTGTTGCACAGGGTGTCTGGCTGGATGTGCTGAAGGGCTGCGGGTCCCTGCCCGGGGTCAGGATCCAACCTGCCCAGGGCAGCCCTGGCAGTGAGCACTGAGCCCACCCCGTGACACACTTCTGCTCTCGTGGCCTCACTAGTGCTTTGCACTTGTTCTGTCTTGCCTGTTGAGGGTGTAGGCTGTGGGACGGAGCCTTTCCTACCCCTGGCCTCTGGCAGTGCCTGACACATGTCTCTGATGTCAGCGGTTGCTGCAATACTTGTGTGGAAATAGGAAGGAGTTATTGTGAGCTGCTTCAGCAGGGCCATGCTGTGTGCAAGAGCTCAGCTTCACAATTCCAGGGGATTATTTAATTGTTGAATGCTCTTTGGTACATTACTTCATTTTTCAAGGCAGATAACTTTCCTATTTCCCTAGTCTTTAGAGAGGGAAGGAGATGCTGGTCTATCCAAGATACTTATCATATGTTTTTAACTTGTGCTGCCAATTGGTTATGAGGCATAGCAGGTTTTCTACTTGCAGGGTATGGGCAGAGGAGAAAGTAAACCTAGACTGTTTAAATAGCTTCTGCAGTGAGGAACTTAAGATGGAGCAACATTCCTGCATTTTCTAGACCCCCCAGTTACTGGGTTATCCAGTTACTGAATCTTCAGGTGCAAGTCCCATGACCAAAAAGAACAAAAATTGCTTTACTGAGGTTTTCTTCTTGAAGTCCTGCCCTTTAAAAGAAGGGCCACCATATGGCTTCCAGATTATTTTCCCGTTTCCTTGCCTGTCTGCTGCTGTTGAATGCCACACAGAAGGTGGCCATGGGTGGATCAGTTTCCTGAACAAGGGTCTTTAGTTTCCCCTCTGGTGATGGCTGGGGGCTGTGTAGGACATCAGCAGAATGCTGGTTGTTGCTGCTGTCTCTGAAGCATGATTGTCAGGGTGAACTCTGCTTGGTAAGAGCCCATGGAGCTGGATAGGAAGTAAAGGACGAGCAAGGCTGAGCTGATGCAGTCTAATTAACTCCCATTCCAGGCTGCATTGTTTTATGTGCTCAGGCATGATTTCTTCCGGATTTAAACTGATTATGAATATCAGCACAATGACAAAATGCTACTTTTGAAATCAGAGTTTTCACAGTAAATGCTTATTTGTTTTTCTGCACATAAACATTGGCTCATCCAGGGTGATACAATTCTCTCTCTCTCCTCTCTTCCACCTTCACTGCTGCCTGATTTGTGCGTGTAGTTTAATTAAAGTCATACAGTATTTCCACAACTTGGTACGTCTCTGCTGCTAGCCTTGTATTTGATTTATATACAGCATTCTAGTGAAACTGCTTGGAAAAATTAAATAGACATGAATCAACTTGCCGCAGGCTTTTGAAATCAAACATTTCACAGCTAACTCCCTGGGGACATCTCCTTTCAGCCTGATGCAGGATAAATGTTACTGTAAGCTACTAAGCACAGGGCTATGTTAAAATGCAGTCATTAGGTTTGGGTTTTATAATTGTAGCTGTTTGCCAAATCATAGCTTAAGAGCCAAGGAGCACTTTGATTCATTACTTCTGATTATAGGATTATCAGGGAAAAAAAGAAAAGCAAAACTACGTGGGCTATTAGACTTCAATTTTTTTGTCTTGGCCTTTAGAATGACTCTACACCAGTGGCAAATGACAGATGTTTGTACAGTTTCAGTATAACTGTGTTTGACAAAGCTATTGTAAGTGCTTTTTCTGTCTGTGTTTTATCTGGAGGTGTTCTCTCTTAGATGCTTTTTCTTAGCTGAGCTGCAGCTCTTTCGGAGGCTTAGTACATCATAAACAAAGGTAACTCCTTATCAGAATCTCAGCTTTAGTCTTTATGTGTGACTTAAAATAGACCAAAACAGGCATCACGCAGGAGAAAACCTGAAACACTACTGCTGTTATTCCACATTCATAGATATGCCTTTCTTAGCACCAAGAATGAATATCCAAAAGCAAAATCCAGTTCTCTGCCTTCCAGCAGGGGGGCTGGAAGCCAGGAGCCAGCTGCTGGTCCTGCACAGCCTCCCTCAGCAGGGCTGAGCCTGCTGGCACACGTCTGGCCCAGCAGCACTTATGAGACACGTGTGGAACTTCCAAAAGGACGAGCAGTGAGGGAGGAACCTTCCTTTGTGCCTCCTGGATTGTCATCTGGGAGCCCACCGATTCCCATCTGCACCGTGTGCTGAATTCCGAGCTGCACTGCTCTGCTGCTGGCCACAGCAGAGCCTCCAAGGTGTCTCTCATCCCTCCTGCTAGACTGGGAGTTAATCAAGAAATGCCAGTGATAGGGAAGACAATAGAGCCTGCTGTGGGATTTGGGCTCAGCTGCGTCCTTTCAATAATTTATAATAAGTCTTGGGCTCCGATATCCTAATCACAAGGATTTGGGGAAGGAGGCAATGAATTTGTTTGTTTCCTTCCAGCCACAGGTGATATTAAAATGAAGAAAAAAAGAAATTAATCCCTTTTTCTGATTTGTCTTATAAAAGATATGCAAATAGTATTAGGGGCTGATCAAAATGCCAGTGATTACTGGATTGCTAGGAGCGAATGCTAAAGCAGTCCCTCTGGAACGTGGTGCTGTTGTGGCTCATCAGGGCTGGCTGTGAAGATGTCCTCTGCTGTTAGACAGCAAAATGGTGTGGTTTGGAATTATCTGGAAGGTCATCCATGGAAGTATGTCAATCATATCAGGAGAATTTGACTGAAGGATGCAGGACGTGGCCGTGGTTAGGACAATTTGGGCAGACTGGGATGTTGAGCACTGGGTGTGAGGTCAGCTGAGCTCCTTCAGGGAAGAGCAGAGTGATGCCTGAAGGAGAGGAGGGTGCAATAACAGACCCAAAGAGGTTAACTTGGCTTGAGAGATACCACGTTGTGAGCTAAGCTGTGAGAATTACTCCTCTGTGCTGTCTGCTGCCACGAGTGGGAGGTGGGAGAGCGCAGCGTGTCTGTGGCGTTCCGCAGACAGCAGGCAGCAGTCTGAGCTGTGTGCCAGGCAGCACTCCGGGAGCCCAGGCTCCAGTGGAAGGGAGGAACTGGGCTTTCAAACAGGTTTTTGTGGCTACGTGGGTGTCGGTCACCCCGGCCCTCCGGAAACCCTCCTGCGTGGGGCACAACCTGTCAGCTCGTGTTTGGAAGTGCTTCTCAGTTTAATACATTTTAATCAGAAAATTAATCAGGAAACACCAGTTCAGCAAGATAATTGAACAATGAAGAGACATGATAATTACTGTTTAGTCTAATTAACTTTGTTAAGTCTTTATTGGGAACAGAGACTTCCTGAGTGAAACTTATTAAATGGTTCTCCGTGGAAAACAGAATCCCCATCAAAAAGCCTTTGTTCATCCTGCTGTTCGTGAGGAATCGGGTGCACGTCTCTCAGTCACAATTAGGGAAGCCAGCAAGTGGCTGGTGGGAAAACTCTAAAAGTTACCTCTCAGTCCGATCTCCCACAGCTTCAATCCATTTACATCCCTTTAATCCATTGCTCTCCTCCTCTTTTCTTCCCAGGTAGGCAGGATTTGATTGCCAAAAAAACCTGAACGTGTATCCACGTTCAGCTTTGTTCCCACCTCTCATCTTCAGGCGTGTGGAAAATGGCTGGTGGGGAACTCTCAGCAAAGGCAGCTGAGGGGCTTTTCTCTGCTGCCATAAATGTGTATAAAAGTACCAAAAATCTCTGGTTAAGGGCTCTTGACAGGACGGAGCTGCTGGGGGGTACGTGGTCCTGCAGGTCAGGATCAGGGGGTCTGGGGCAGGCCAGGGCTGATGTGGAGAGGTGTCAGGGTAAGGCAGCGTGTTCAGAGCCATCATGTTGCTACTGAATATTTGTACAGGGCTGGAAAATTTAACCCCAATGAAAACCCTTCAGGAGTGAAACCTGCCTTTGTGCCTGCTCTGTGATCCTCAGCTCTGACCTCTGTCCTTGCAGGCTCTTGGAGGACTCAGATAAATAAGCTGTGTTCATTGAAGAATATTAATGGCATAAGGAACAGCATACGCCTGGGCACAAATTAGCAGGAAAGAGTCTAGTCCAGTCTCTCTCTGGTTTTGCTTTGCTTTGCTTTCCTGGTAAGGGTGTAGCATTAAATATTTATAATTCCAGAACAAGAATTAAAAATAAATATTGAAATTAACTTGATTGGCTTTTGATCTGCTGAGAGAGCCCTTTGGCTGGCCACAGGCCAGTAAGCAACTGACACACCAGTAGCTTGTGCATTATTCATCTTAGGTTAGGTCAGGAAGATGAGAGAGACTCAGGATATCGACCCTCTAGGAGAAGCAGGAAGGAATGTGATTTAATAATCTGTGGCTTGTGGGGTTATCTTCTGGGGGCAGTGAACTATGAACCAGGGGGGACTCAGCAGTTTAGATCTTGGTCTTAGTTTCGGTCGTGCCAAACCTGAGACATCCATTTATAGGCAGGGGTTGGCATCTGTGTAGCTGGGCAGCATGGAGCTGTCCTGGGGACAGGGTGCCCAAAACAAGCTGCAATCACTTTAAGGGGAGGCTGTTTTGTCTTCTGTCAGTACTAATTGTAAACCACAGAAATGCTTTCATGGTAGAGCAGGTCTGCCTTTTCCAAAATACGGGTATTTTAATGAGAAAAATGCTCTGGAAGAGTGTTTTGCTACTTCTCTGTTTGTCACGAGCTCAATGAGCGCAGGAATATCTCAAGCTGTACCCAATGCTCTCTGCCTCACTCCAGCCCTTAATGTTTTCATTACAAGTAGGGTACAGGATTGCTCCCCACAAATCCTGTTATCTCCTACAGTTAATTTGTGCAACTAATAGCCTGAGTGTTTTGAATTTCTTGTCGGTGAATGGCACTATAATTGAATTTCTAATTTATTTGGTCCAGTTTATAATTAAAATAAGTACTCTCTCACTTATCATCGTTGCTCTTGGGTTTTTCCATCCATGTCCTGCTTTTGAGGCTGCAGAGCAGTCTGCCTCGTGTTGAGCCCTGAAGCACAAGGGAGAGAACTTCATTGCTCGTCGTTTGGCTGGGTCACCCGGAGGTGGTGGTGGTTTTGGTGTGCTGGAGCACCCTGGCTTTTCCCAACTCCAGACGTGGGTCTGTTGGGAGCGAGTGTTCTGGGAGAGTGCAGCCTAACAGCCTTGCCCGCTTGTTTATTTTCTTCCTTCTCCTCTGTTTCAGTTAATTATTGGCTAAACACTGGTGGTTACTGTAGGATCGCTCAGTGGATCTGCCAGCAGCGTTTGCTTTTCACCAGGGAGAGACAATAAATGGTTTTTCTAGAGGGGCAACTCTTGAGGAACCTTCTGATTTAATTCCTCCTGTGGCATCATGTAGAAAATAAGATTGGTAGAGCTTTAAAACACTTCCCTGTCTGAACAAGAGACTTAATTGTTATTTAAGAGGGACAATTGGGCAAGGTTAAAAGCTGCAAAATAAAAGAGATGGGGGAAAAATAAGTTGAAATTGCAAAGGGCA